>NC_142651.1:73825000-74127500 GCF_055504915.1 Nelumbo nucifera
CAATCAACGAGTTGAAGAATTACCGGGGTAGATTCTAACTCGCCGATCTTAAACCTGTCATGAACGGATAGAAGCATATTTATACTGACCCCTATATCGAATAAGGCCTGATCGACGATGATTCTAGAGATGACACAACTTATGAGAGGAGCACTAAGGTCTTTCATATTTTTGGGGAAAGTGGTTTAGGAGAGCTGCACTAACATCTGTCGAGAGCATTATTCTTTGTGGGGCCGATCGTGGCTCCATCATTTGAGTACAAGCTCTTTTAAAAACTTGGCATAGGTTGGGATATGTTGGACCGCGTCGAGGCGAGGGAAGTTTATATGGACTTCCCGACTCTCCTCGTTGCGAGTCTCTTTGTTCTTTTGCACCAGCCCAACTGTGAGTGCAGTTGGAAAGGGAACTACGGGTTGGTTCACTAAAGGTTCTTCTTCTAAAGTTTCCTTTCCTTTTTCTTCTCCCCCCAACTTAGGGTCTTCCTGCTCCCTTTCTTCTTCATTAACTCTCTTTTTCTCCCACGGGTCCTCTAACATCCTCGCACTCCTTAAGGTTGTAACAGCTTTGGCATTTTCAGGCTGAGGGTTCTTAGGGGGTGGTTGAATTTGTTATTGAGGAAAACCCGGTGGATGATTTCTAGGAGTCGCAACCGGTTGACTGGGTATTTTCCCTACTTCTTTCTTCGCCTTGGCTTCGGCTAGCCATCTTCTTTGGCTTTTTAATCTATCGATAGACTGCTGTTGATTTAGGATCAGCTGCATGAATTAGTCATCTACTGTACGGGTCTGAGGAGGTTGAGGGTAAGCCTGACACAGTTGAGCCGGTTGGTTCCTAGGATACATCTGTTGGAATTGGGTCTGCCCTTGTGGCCTCTGAAATTGCTGGGCCATGGAGTTAGATGAATGGTACTGCTAGGATTGTGTGTAGGTTTGACATGGTTGTTTCCTAGGGTAATCATTGTACTCCCAGTGGGTCTAGCCTTCAGACCATCAAGAGTGCACATCTGGTAGGGGGTTTCTTGGGCTTGGGCCCTATAAGTGAAGTTGGGCTAATTTTCTCACCCAGGGTTATATGGACTAAAGAGTGGGTTTAGCTTTGTGTTGGAAAAATCTATTGGCTGCATGTACTTGGTTTAGACTGACTGGTTGGCATGGGCCTGCCGCAGGGCATTGGCTAACATGATGGGTCGGGCTTGCATAGATGGAACATGATGGATAGGCTGACAAGGTTGGGTATGGGACACTTTGTTGACAATATGCAAGGACTTGGTCAATTCTGTGGGCCATCCTATTAATCCTGTCCAGATGTCGAGACACATGGTTCCAATCTATCTGTGACTCAGGTTGAAAGAAGTTTCTCATTCCACAAATTCCAACCATTGAATTCATTTTATCTGATTTTAACCCCCTTTTTCTTCTTTTTTTTTTGAAATTTGAAATTTTAATTTTGAATTTTAATTTGAAATTTAGATTTTGAAATTTAAACTCAAATTTGAATTTTTAAATTCTTTTTATTTTTTTATTTTTTATTCTTTTTATTTGAACTTTGAAATTTAAATTTTTGAAATTGAAATTCCTAAAATTTAAATTCAAATTTGATTTTTTTAAATTTTTTGTTTTTTGTTTTGCTTTTTTTTTGAAATTTGAAATTTGAATTTATGAAATTTAAATTCAAATTTAGATTTTTAAAATTTAAATTCAAATTTGAATTTTTAGAATTTTATTAGTCAAGCGTCCTCCTTGACAGAATTAGTTAAGCATCCTGATTCCAGCATTCTCAAACTTTGTATAAATCGGTATTGGGGTTAAGGGGTAAAACTGTCCTACTTTGAATATTATAGAAACTTAGCTTAAAAATCTTATATACCCTTCATTTTGCAGACTGTCTTGATAAGCTGAGATTGATTTTTTAAAATCAAGTGGGTATTTTTCTTATCATTTTTTACAGTGAATTTCTACCCATGAACATCATATGCATACTTATTTTTTTTGTTACCTTCCACCGTTTGATGCGAATCTTGATACTTGACTTAAGTGAACAGATCTGGTTACCAAGTGTCATGTGATTGTTTTTGGCATTCCCTTTTTCGTTTGACGCAAATCTCGATACTTGACTTAGGTGAAGAGACCCCCGGTTACTAAGTCTAGGGTGTCCATTGACCTTTTATTCTTATTTTTTTCTTTTTTCTTTTTTTCTTTTTTTTTTTTTTTGCAAAAGCACAGTTCAGGGTAGTCCACTATCTCTAACAATTTTGAAGATTTTTTTTTGTCTAATTTTCTGATTTTTCTCTTCTTATCCTGGTAGGGGCAAACTTGGAAATATTTTCAAATTTCTAAACGGTTTCGACAATATTCAAATAAGACCAATTTTGACTCCTATCACTTGCTACCAATTTCTATAAAATTCAATATTCTTTTATCAGTTTCCTCAACTTTTTCTTTTGGGAATCTCTTTTAATGGAAAAATTTAAAAATTTCTCAATAAAATTTTAATTCTACATATTTAAAGGCTTAGCTTCTCAATTTTCAATTTTTTTTCAATTTTTCTTTTTCTCTCTTTCCTCACCCCCTAACTTAAATGCCATTGTCCCCAATGGCATAACTAGATTGATACAAAAAGGACTTGGGCCTAAGAGAACAATCAATAGGGTTTCCTTGAGGGGTTCAAGGTCTACCACCTGGTCTCGAATCAAGAGAAGGAAATTCAAATCCTAAATACAAAAAACTACATTGGGTTGCCTCCCAACCAACGCTAAGTTTAATGCCTTCTGCCGAACACATTCACGCACTTCTTCCATCTAAACTCTCCGACTCACTTTGATCTTTATACAAACGAGGCTCAAACTGGGCTAACCAAGGGGCAGATAGGGCATCTAAAAGATCATCAACTACATCTATTTTGCCCTCATCTTCCCCTAGATTTGGATACTTAGAGGCACTAAAAACATTTAACTGGACCTTTTGCTCCCCAAATGAAATGTCCGTTTCTCTCAATTTACAGTTAGTGTTTGCATTGGTCGTTTCTAGAAACGGACATCTTAAGATTATCGGGATGTGGTTCAGTTCCTCAGTTGGGGTCATGTCTGGGATGATAAAAACCACTGCAAAGTGACAACCCTCTACCTTGACAATAACATCCTCAATAACACTTCGAGGAGTCTTGACTGACCAATCAACGAGTTGCAGAATTACCGGGGTAGATTCTAACTCGCCGATCTTAAGCCTGTCATGAACGGATAGAAGCATATTTATACTGACCCCTATATCGAATAAGGCCTGATCAACGGTGATTCTAGAGATGACACAGCTTATGAGAGGAGCACTAAGGTCTTTCATATTTTTGGGGAAAGTGGTTTAGGAGAGCTGCACTAACATCTGTCGAGAGCATTATTCTTAGTGGGGCCGACCGTGGCTCCATTATTTCAGTACACAACTCTTTTCGAAACTTGGCATAAGTCGGGATATGTTGGATCGTGTCGAGGAGAGGGAAGTCAATATGGACTTCCTGACTTTCCCATTGTGAGTCTCTTTGTCATTTCACATCGGCCCGACTGTGAGTGCAGTTGGAAAGGGAACTACGGGTTGGTTCACTAAAGGTTTTTCTTCTGAAGTTTCCTTTCCTTTTTCTTCTCCCCCCAACTTAGGGTCTTCTTGCTCCTTTTCTTCTTCATTAACTCTCTTTTTCTCTCACGGGTCCTCCTGAAGGGATGAGAGATCCATCATATGGATAGCTGATCCCTATAGGAAGGTAGGGCGAAATTTCAAAAATTTCTCTCTCTCCCTTGAGGGAATCGTATTCCCTGTTTTAGAAAACTGCATTTTCAGAGATCAGTCTTGAACCCTAGACTGAACCAGATCTAAAACCAAAAGGTAGGAGAGGGAGATACCTGATATGGAGAAATAATAACTCCCAATGAAGGTGTTCATGCCCAAGGAGATCTCCAAAGACTGCTCCCACTAAAGATGACATAGTGTAGGGTGAAGCAGAATCAGCAGATGGTTCTTCACAAGAATTGAATCCTTTAGCAAGAATTCGATGGAGGGTATGTGAGCACGACTTCAAATCAGTTTTTCACCAAAAACTAAGATCAAGAACTTTTCTTGATCGCTCCTACAGCTGGAGAACGAACTGGCAATGACGGCAGCAGGAGGAGAAGACAAGAGCTGAAGATGGCGCAGTCTTACTGTTGCTTTCTTTCTCTCTTGTATTTGAGATCAGATTGAGTGAATGGAGGTTCACCCTCCTCCTCCTTTTATAGCCTTAAAGAGAGCAACTCCTAATCTCATTAGGAGTTTCCTAATCCAAATCTGTATTTGGATCTAGATTATCTTTAAGAGATAAGGATAAACCCTTATCTTTTGTGCAGATTAAGATTAGCCCTCCTAATCTAATTAGGAATTTCCTAATCCAAATCATTATTTGGATTTGGACTCTCTGAGTGGATAGGGATAACTCCCTATCGTATCTGCTGATCCAAATCCCATAACCGCCCCTCTTTAATTAATCAAATTAAACCAGTTCGATTTGGGCTTTAGGCCCATTAAGTCCATGTGCTCACTAACCTTCCAAATTGCTGCCCAGTTGGATTTCCTTCTTTGGCATGGGACCTAAGCATTGATCTAGACATCAGCCACATGGGTTCAGCCCAGCCTCTGTTACAAGGCCTGGCCGAATTCACTGTAGGAAACAGTGAACCCCTGAGCCCATCACCATGGGCTCTTAATGGGCCCAACACTTACACTAAGTGGTCCCTGGGTCAAGCCACCTTATAAAAACCCAAGGACTATGGGCAAATGCAAGATTAGCCCATCAGGTATTACCCTCAATAGTCTTACACTTAACCTCTCATCCCATAATGATCAAACACTGCCCGACAAGAGAGCACCTCTCCCTTGGTTACAAGGAACAATGCTGCACTCTCTACACACATGGATCCCGGGAATTAAAATCTTTTGCAAACATTGTGAAACCATAATATATATATATGTATACCTCTATATAAATATATTTTGCAAAAACAAATTTCAACGATTGAAATCGGCTATCGACAACTTTGGTTTCCATTAGAAAGAGTGCATCCCCGATCATTCACTTTGTCCAACAAAGGGGCTGATCTTGTCACTATGATCACCCACTCAGATGAATTCTCGGACTGTCCCAATGTACCCAGGTTTTGACCCCCTCTATGGATCTCACTGATTGGCATATCAAAGACAGCCCAATCTGACACCTAGTGCAGTATCATAATCGAGTCTAGGGTTCAGATGTAACATTCCAGTTTTGCCCATCTATCTCCAAGGTCTAGGGAAATACTAGAATTCTGGTCCGGTTCAGGGTTTCAAGAAAACTCACACTACATGTACCTCAGGTCTCACCCTAGCAGCTGAGACAAGCCACCCCAACCAACTTGGCGGCACATCAGTGTCAGCCTTGGCAGGATAAATCTCCCCAGATCTATCCAACGGCTGTGAAGATTCTAAACTAACACTTGTCTCATATGTGTCCAGTTTAAGGGTATTACACAGAAACACACCATAATAACATGAATCAAATATGTACTTTATTCATTTACAATAAATGTCATAATGTACATCATTCTGATTGGAGCTAAGGGCATACACTGTTTAACAACTCCCACTTGCACTTAGGTCCAATCTGGTATAAGCTGGAGTCCCATACTTGCCACGTGTTTCCCAAACACTTTCTGTGTCACTGGCTTAATTAATGGGTCTGCTACATTCTCTGCTGATACTACCTTCTGAGTCAGGGCGTCCCCTCTTCCAACTATCTCCCGTAGTACATGGTACTTCGTCTCGATGTGCTTCGACTTCGAGTGGGCTCGTGGCTCCTTAGCCTGGGCGATAGCTCCAATGTTGTCACACAACAATGGAATGGGTGATGTGCTGGATGGAACTACTCCTAATTCATTAATGAACTTCTTCATCCATACGGCTTCTTTGCCAGCTTCACTTGCAGCAATGTATTCGGCTTCGGTTGTGGAATCCACCGTGGACCCCTGTTTGCTGCTTTTCCAACAAACAACACATGATCCTATCGTGAAAACATACCCAGATGTAGACTTTCTATCATCTGGATCTGACTGAAGTCGGCATCAGTATACCCCTGGATCTGTAGTGATCTACCATCGAATACCAGACAAAACTCTTTTGTCCTTCGAAGGTACTTAAGTATGTTTTTGACAGCAGTCCAATGCTCCTGCCTTGGGATGGCCTAGAATCTGCTTACCACACTCACTGTCTGAGCAATGTCAGGACGAGTGCATAACATGGCATACATGATGCTCCTTATGGCTGAGGCATGGGAATGCCCTTCATGCCCTCAATCTCCTCGAGAGTCTTGGGAGACATGCCCTTGGAGAGAGTGACTCCATGCCTGAAAGGAACATTTTCTTTCTTGGAGTCCTCAATGTTGTATCTCTTGACTATTTTGTCAGTGTAAGAAGATTGGGATAATCCTATTATCCTCTTCGATCTATCTCTATAGAGTCGAAGACCTAGTATATAGGAGGCTTCTCCAAGATCTTTCATGGAGAATTGTTGCGAAAGCCACACTTTCATCGTATTCAACATTCCTACATCATTCCCAATGAGTAGAATGTCGTCTACATATAGAACCAGAAATGTAATCTTATCACCACTGAATTTCCTGTAAACACAGGGCTCATCTGGGTTCTACTCAAAGTCAAACATTTTGACAGTAGAGTCAAACCAGATTATCCAACTCCTTGAAGCTTTCTTAAGTCCATATATGGATCTATTTAATTTACATACCATGTGTTCCTGACCTGTAGCTATGAAACCTTGCAGTTGCTGCATGTAGATATCTCCACTCAGGAATATAGTTTTGACATCCATTTGCCAAATCTCATAATCATGGTATGCTGCTACAGCTAGCAGGATCCTAATGGATTTAAGCATGGCCACCGGCGAAAAGTTTTCCTCATAATCGATGCCCTCTTTCTGAGTATACTCTTTTGCCACCAAACGAGCCTTGTAGGTCTCAACCTTACTATCGGAGCCCTTCTTCCTCTGATAGATCCATTTGCAACCAATTGCTTTTACCCCAGGGGGCGGATCTACTAGAGTCCAGACTCCATTGGTCTCCATTGAGTCCATCTCAGCTCTCATGGCATCTACCCACTTCAAGGAATTTATGTTCAACATAGCTTCCATATAAGTCACGGGATCCTCCTCACTGGTCGTAGCTTCCACCAGGTAACTATCCTGGTCATAGCCGAAACAAACTAGAGGCCTGGATACCCGGATAGATCTTCTAGGTTGGTCATTACCTAGAACTTGTGGGACATCTTCCACTGACCCTGAGCTTTCCTCATCAAGAACAACTTCCTGACAATGATTGTTCAGGATGTAATCATCTTCCAAGAAATGGGCATTTCGGCTACAAAACACTTTCTGTTCTCCTGGGTCATAGAATAGCTATCTCACTGAGCCCTTGGAGTAGCCTACGAATAGGCAACGACTGGTCTTGGATTCCAATTTGTCCGCACTCGTTCTTTTTACATATGTCGGACAACCTCAAATCTTCAAGTGCCTTACACTTGGTTTCTTTCCGGTCCAAAGCTCATAGGGAGTCTTCAAAACTGATTTTGTTGGAACCCTGTTCAACACGTATATCGCAGTCTCCAATGCGAAACCCCAAAAGGATGTGGGTAACTCTGAGTGCACGAGAAGTGACCGGACCATATCCAATAAGGTCCTATTCCTCCTCTCTGAAAAACCGTTTAGCTGTGGTGTATTAGGAGGAGCTAACTGTGATACTATCCCGTTGACCTTTAAGTAGTCCCTGAATTCGTCAGAGAGATACTCGCCACCTCGATCCGATCAAAGGGTCTTAATTTCTCTCCCTAACTGTTTCTCGACCTCTTGTCTAAACTCTTTGAACTTTTCAAATGATTCAGACTTATGTCTCATTAGGTACACGTAACCATACCGAGAATAATCATCGGTGAATGTAATAAAATACATGTGCTCGTTACAAGTCCTAACACTCATGGGACCACATACATTAGTATGTATGAGGTCAAGCATGCCTGTACATCTTTCAGGCTTACCGTTAAATGGCCGTTTCGTCATCTTACCCTAAAGGCAAGGTTCACAAGTGGGAAGATCTTCTATAGTTAGAAAATCCAAAGGACCATCCTTTACCAACCTTGTGATACGATCTAAGTTAATATGGCCAAGTTGGTAATGCCACAGGCACGTGGGATTAACTGTATCACAGATTCTTTTCTTGGGGATATCAACCAATGTAGTTTCGGTTATGTTAGTTTCTAGAGAAGGATGAAGAACATAGAGACCATTCTCAAGTTCTCCGTATTCAATGAATTTGTTATTTCTTTTAATAGTAATCGTATTACCAAAAAGAATAGAATATCCATCCGCACACAATTTTGAAATAGAAATCAAATTTCTTCTCAAATTCTGTACATAAAGACAATCTTTAAGGACAATGGATCCTTCTCTGAAAAATAACTCTACGGTTCCTATAGTCGTAGCTGCAACACTTGTAGAAGTCCCCAATTAAAGAGTTACTTCTCCGTCACTCAGTCTTCTACTTATCCTGAACCCCTGCAGTGAGTTACACGCATGAGTCGATGCCCTGGAGTCAATACACCAAGAAGCAGAAATTACCACCAAATTGGTTTTCTATGACATAGGATTAGAAATTACCTTGTTTCTTGGATTCTAGGTATTGAGGAGAGTTCCTCTTCCAATGGCCGGTCTGCTTGCAGAAGTGACAAGCATCTAATGCTCTGTCCTTCTTCTGCTTCTTGGACTTGGCAGCCTTCTTCTGGGGCTTTCTCTTATCCTTCCTCTTCTTCTTGCCCGATTTGCCTATTAGACAGTTTTGTATGCCCTTAGCTTCAATCAGAATGATGCACTTTATGAGTTTATTGTAAATGAATAAAAGTGCATATTTGATTCATGTTCCCTTGGTATGTTTCTGTGTAATGCCCTTAAACTGGACACTTATTGAGACTCATGTTAGTTTAGACTGTTCACAGCTAGTGGGTCGGTTTGGGGAGACCTATCCTGATAAGGCTGACACTGTGGTGCCACCAAGTCGGTTGGGGTGGCCTGTCTCAGCTGCCAAGGTGAGACCCTAGGCACATATAGTGTAGGATTAATTGAATCTTTGAACTGGACCAGATTTCCAGTATTGCCCTGGACCTTGGAGATTGATGGGAAAAACTGGAAAGTTACACTCGACCCCTAGACTCGATTATGATACTACACTAGGTGTCGGATTGGGCTGTCTTTGATGTACCAATCAGTGAGATCCTTAGCAGGGGTCAAAACCTGGGTATGTTGGGACAGTCTAAGAATTCATCTGAGTGGATGATCA
The DNA here is from genome assembly GCF_055504915.1 of Nelumbo nucifera. Lineage (NCBI taxonomy): Eukaryota > Viridiplantae > Streptophyta > Magnoliopsida > Proteales > Nelumbonaceae > Nelumbo > Nelumbo nucifera. The sequence continues at coordinate 73,834,388 of NC_142651.1, forward strand.
TAGTGATAGGATCAGCCCCTTTGTCGGACAAAGGTGATGATCGGGGATGCACTCTCACTGATGGAAACCAAGACTGCCAGCAGCCGATTTCAATCGTTGAGATTTGTTTTGCAAAATATATTTTATATGAGATATAAAAGTATATATATTATGGTTTCTAAAATGTTTGCAAAAGGTTTTAATTCTCGGGATCCATATAAGTAGAGAGTGCAACACTGTTCCTTGCAGCCGAGGGAGAGGTCCCCTCTTGTCGGGGAGTGTTTGATCATTAAGGGCTGAGAGGTTAAGTGTAAGACCATTGAGGGTAATACCTGATGGGCTAATCTTGCATCTACCCACAATCCCTAAGTGTTACAAGGTGGCTTGGCCCAGGGCCCACTTAGGGTAAGTGCTGGGCCCATAGAGCCCATTTGATGGGTTTCAGGGGGTGCACTGTCCATAACAGTGTATTCGGCCAAGCCTTGTAACAAAGGCTGGGCCGAACCCATGTGGCTGATGTGTAGATCAATGCTTGGGTCCCACGCCATACAAGGAAGCCCAACTGGGTAGCAGTTAGGAAGGCTAAGTGAGCACATAAGCTTAATGGGCCTAAAGCCCATTTCGAACTGGACTAATTTAATAAGTTAAATATGGGCGAATTCTGAGATTGATTCGCAGATAGGATAGGCTCTTAAACCTATTCACTCAGAGAGTCCAGATCTGAATATGATTCAAATCTAGAAACCTCCTAATGAGTTTAGGAGAGGGCTGATCTAATCTACAAATGAGATAAGGGTTTATCCCTATCACCTAAAGAGATGTTTTGATCCAAATAAGATTTGGATCAGCAACTCTTAATTGGATTAGGAGCTGATCCTTTGGGATTACAAATAAGGAGGGGGCGACAGCCTTTAGAAGACATACTCACATCCTCTTCAGAGCTGAAAACACAGAAGAAAGATTTCTGCAATCCCTGCAAATCTTTCTTGTCGCCTCCTTCCTGCAGCTGCCAGACATCCAGTTCGATCTCCAACTTTGTGGGAGAAGTCAAGATTCGATCTTGACATCAATTCTTTGTGAAAGAATTGAAAGGAAGCCGTGCTCACGTGCCATCCTGCTGTTTCTTGCGGAGGACAGAGTTCTTGGAGAAGAACACTGTTGATTCTGCTCCATCCTACATTGTGCCATCTTCAGTGGGAGCAGTCTTTGGATCCTTCCTTGGGCGTGAACACCTTTGTTGGGAGATATTATTTCTCCGTATCAGGTATAATCCTCTCCTACTCTTGTTGGTTCAGATCTGGTTCAGTTTATGGTTCAAGATTGCTTGAAAATATGATTTTCTAAATAGGGAATGTGATTCCCAGTTGAAGGGAGAGAAAACTTTTTGAAATTCGCCCCTTTATTCCGCAAGATCTGGGCGTCCATACGATGGATCTCTCATCCCTTCATTGCCAGCTTCAACAAGCATGGCTATGGGCTCATCCTTCTTGATCAGTTCCTCAGCCCTCCACAACATATTGTTGAGTTTTTGGATGCTGACATTCAGCTTGTTCATGTTATAGTTCATGATGAACTGATTGAAGGAAGGAGGCAAATAGTTCAGGATGGTGTCTACCTTCGTGACATGGTCAAGCCCGGATCCAAGAGCCTCAACTTCATTAATGTAACCCATCATCCGAAGACAATGGTCATGAACCTGTTGGTTCTTGGACATCTACGCGGTCATGAACTGTTTCAGGACCTTCTAACGAGTAGAACGATTCTGCTCCTCATACATCATCCTCAAACTATCCAATATGTCCTTCGACAATTTGATCTGATCGAACTGCCTCTGTATTGGATTATCCAAGGAAGCTATGATGTAGCAGTGGGCTAGGGAATTCTTTTCTTCCCATTCCTAGTAGTCCCTCCTTCGGGCCTCAGAAGCCCTATCACCCGAACGCTCTGGGGCAGGATTCTTTGCTACTTTGTCCAGTTTTTCAGACGTTAGGACCAGCATAAGATTATGGTACCAGTCAGCATAGTTTGGGCCTTTTAGTTTGTTGTTGTCCAACAACTTAGCGAATTGTTTGTTTGCCATTTCAGATAAAAAGCAAACATTGGTCCACAACCTAATATGATTCATGTAATCTACATAGATATGGCTTTTAATCTATGTTCCATTCCCATTTTTTTTCATCTCTGATATTTCCCTCCCATCTCGGTGACGGAGACTGCGATTATGTCTCTGGAAATGTGGGAAATCACATAGGGTGCATGGAGCCAACTGTTTCAGCTGCATAACCCCACCACCTTTCTGTGAAGGATCATATCCACTCATCGTATGAGCTTTCCCTTTGGCCTCTATCAGACAAGGTTCATTGCCATTTTATGTTAAACCTTTCTGTCTAGTGAGTGCTCACCCATCATATTCGTGAATGCCAAGGTACCGTGAGAGAGTCTTCCATTTTAGGATAGGCCCATCCCACATCGGTCTATGACATCCCTATCATCTTATGAAACATTCCAACAGATCTAGCAGCACTTGGATAACCCAATTTTATGGTGAGTTTCCTCATAGCTGAAGGACCATCTTCATGCCAATGATGGAAGGCTTTTAGAGTATTCATCATATGAATCTCCCTATCACATGCACTCATATTTCAGGAGGGAACAAAAGTTATGCCCTATTTTAAGTTAGGTCAAACCAAAGTGGCTCCCACTGACTTTCATAAAACCATATTTCGGTGGGCCTTAAACAGCTAGGGTTCCGCACAGTTCCTCTTTAGGAGAGGTGTGGGGCCCACCATGAAGGGAGGATCATTCAATGATCTTAAGGACACCATGGCAATGATGTGCATTCAGCCATGGTGTGCGCAAGAGCCACTATCGAATCAGCATGGGCCAAGTACTTATGGCCCATGAACGTTGCACATCACACATCCATACATCACATGCAGGGATAAAATTGATCCAATCAATTAATATCTGTAAATCCCATTATTAAAGCCCATAATGATCCATAATATTACTGATTAATATTATCTAGGTATATGGGTTGAATAGCAAAGAGCAGTTCGGCCCATATAGCTTTTATGCAGTTAGTGGGCTTAAGCAGTTTTAACACTTTAAAACTGGGCTTTACAGGTGTGGGCCGAATTAGGTCTTGCAATTAAATATCAATCTCTTGACCCATGAGTGGAAATTAGGGCTGAGAACAGCCCCCATCGAACCACAGATTCGATCCAACCAGTTTGGTCCAATCTGGTTCGAATGGGTCTAGGATTTCATTTTTAATTCAAGAATTAGTTCAAGAAATTGATCTGGAATTAAATTACTGATTAAAGACAATCAAAAATCAGTACTAGGGTAGTTCACACATCTACTACCTGCATAACAAATGTTAGATCACAGTTTGCAGTTTCACAAACTACAAATCACAGATAGTGAAACCCTAATCTGCGAAATCTCCTCTTTCTGCGCAATCAGCTTTGATCTTGGACAAAATAAAATAGAAAAACCCTAATTTTGTATTAATATTACATCAGATCGAATTCCTATACATTCAGTCTAGAAAATTAATAATAATTAATTACAGACCAAAAGTAAAAGAACTGCAAAATCACAGATTTGTTACGCTAATAAAGACTTCGATCTCCATTGTACGAACAACCCATAAATCAAGAAAAATATAAAGAACCATTCTAAATATATTTCAGATTCATAAAGATTTAATTTCAGATCAACAACCCTTAATCCGGGAACCGATTTCCCAAAAAAACAATTATCTGCGCAAATCGGGTAGAACGCCTTCTGCCCATTTGCGCACGTTCAGATCTGATCTATTTTTGGTTCAAGACTTGAACTTGGCTCTGATACCATTGAAGGGATGAGAGATCCATCATATGGATAGCCGAACCCTGCAAGAAGGTAGGGTGAAATTTCAAAAGTTTCTCTCTTCCATGAGGGAATCGCATTCCATGTTTTAGAAAACTGCATTTTCAAGGATCAGTCTTGAACCCTAAACCGAACCAGATCTGAAACCAAAAGGTAGGAGAGGGAGATACCTCATACGGAGAAATAATAACTCCCAATGAAGGTGTTCACGTCCAAGAAGATCTCCAAAGACTGTTCCCACTAAAGATGACACAGTGTAGGGTGGAGCAGAATCAGTAGATGGTTCTTCACAAGAACCGAATCCTTTAGCAAGAATTCGATGGAGGGAATGTGAGCATGACTTCAAATCAGTTTTTCACCAAAAACTGATATCAAGAACTTTTCTTGATCGCTCCTACAGGTGGAGAACAAACTGGCAATGGCAGCAACCGGAGGAGAAGACAAGAGCAGAAGATGGCGCAGTCTTACTGTTGCTTTCTTTCTCTCTTGTATCTGAGATCAGATTGAGTGAATGGAGATTCGCCCTCCTCCTTATTTTATAGCCTTAAAGAGAGCAGCTCCTAATCTCATTAGGAGTTTCCTAATCCAAATTTCTATTTGGATCTGGACTCTCTTTAAGAGATAAGGATAAACCCTTATCTTATCTATAGATTAAGATCAGCCCTCCTAATCTAATTAGGAGTTTCCTAATCCAAATCATTATTTGGATCTGGACTCTCTAAGTGGATAGATATAACTCCCTATCCTATCTGCTGATCCAAACCCCAGAACTGCCCCTCTTTAATTAATCAAATTAAACCAGTTCGATTTGGGCTTTAGGCCCATTAAGTCCATGTGCTCACTAACCTTCCAAATTGCTGCCCAGTTGGATTTCCTTCTTTGGCATGGGACTCAAGCATTGATCTAGACATCAGCCACGTGGGTTCAGCCCAGCCTCTGTTACAAGGCCTGGCCGAATTCACTGTAGAAAATAGTGAACCCCTGAGCCCATCACCATGGGCTCTTAATGGGCCCAACACTTACACTAAGTGGTCCCTGGGTCAAGCCACCTTATAAAAACCCAAGGACTGTGGGCAGATGCAAGATTAGCCCATCAGGTATTACCCTCAATGGTCTTACACTTAACCTCTCATCCCGTAATGATCAAACACTGCCCGACAAGAGAGGACCTCTCCCTCGGCTGCAAGGAACAGTGCTACACTCTCTACTCACATGGATCCCGGGAATTAAAACCTTTTGCAAACATTTTGAAACCTTATATATATATATATATATATGTATATCTCTATATAAATATATTTTGCAAAAACAAATTTCAACGATTGAAATCGGTTGTCGGCAGCTTTGGTTTCCATTAGAGAGAGTGCATCCCCGATCATTCACTTTGTCCGACAAAGGGGTTGATCCTGTCACTATGATCACCCACTCAGATGAATTCTCGGATTGTCCCAACATACCCAGGTTTTGACCCCTTCTAAGGATCTCACTGATTGGCATATCAAAGACAGCCCAATCCGACACCTAGTGCAGTATCATAATCGAGTCTAGGGGTCAGGTGTAACATTCCAGTTTTGCCCATCTATCTCCAAGGTCTAGGTTAATACTAGAATTTTGGTCTGGTTCAGGGTTTCAAGAAAACCCACACTGCATGTACCTCAGGTCTCACCCTGGCAGCTGAGACAAGCCACCCCAACCAACTTGGCGGCACATCAGTGTCAGCCTTGGCAGGATAAATCTCCCCAGATCTATCCAACGGCTGTGAAGATTCAAAACTAACACGAGTCTCATATGTGTCTAGTTTAAGGGTATTACACAGAAACACACCATAATAATATGAATCAAATATGTACTTTATTCATTTACAATAAATGTCATAATGTACATCATTCTGATTGGAACTAAGGGCATACACTGTCTAACACCTCTAACATCCTCCCACTACTTAAGGTAGTAACAACTTTGGAATTTTTGAGCTGAGGGTTCTTAGGAGGTGGTTGAATTTGTTGTGGAGGAAAACCTGGTGGATGATTTCTAGGAGTCGCAACCGGTTGACTCAGAATTTGCCCTACTTCTCTCCTCGCCTTGGCTTCGGCTAGCCATCCTATTTGACTTTTTAATATGTCGATAGACTTCTACTGATTTAGGATCAGCTGTTGAAGCTGCATGAATTGGTTATCTTCTGTACGGGTCTAAGGTGGTTGAGGGTAAGCCTGATACAGTTGGGCTAGTTGGTTCGTAGGATACATCTGCTAGAATTAGGTCTGCCCTTGTGGCCTCTAAAATTGCTAGGCCATGGAATTAGATGAATGGTACTATTGGGACTGTGTGTAGGTTTGACATGGTTGAGTTGGTTGAGTCACTGGGTAATCATTGTACTCCTAGTGGGTCTGGCCTTCAGAACATTAAGAGTGCACATTTGGTAGGGTGGTTTCTTGGGCTTGGGCCCTGTAAGTGAAGTTGAGCTGATTTTATCACCAAGGGTTATATGGACTAAAGAGGGGGTTAGCTTTGGGTTGGAAAAATCTGTTGGCCGCATGTAGTTGGTTTGGACTGACTGGTTGACATGGACATGCCGCAGGGCACTGGGTAACATGATGGGCTGGGCTTGCACAGATGGAACATGATGGATAGGCTAACAAGGTTGGGTATCGGCCAATTGTTGACGATATGCAATGACTTGGTCAATTCTGTGGGCCATCCTATTAATCCTATCCAGTTGTCAAGACACATGATTCCAATCTATCTGTGGCTCAAGTTGGAAGTTGTTTCTCATTCCACAAACTCTAGCTATTGAATTCATTTTATCTTATTTTAACCCTCTTTTTCTTCTTCTTTTTTTTTCTGAAATTTGAAAATAAAATTTTGAATTTTAATATTAAATTTAGATTTTTAAATTTAAACTCGAATTTGAATTTTTAATTTTTTAATTTTTTTTCTTCTTTTTTTCTTTTTTTTTTAATTTTTTATTTGAAGTTTGAAATTTAAATTTAGATTTTGAAATTTAAATTCCTGAAATTTAAATTCAAATTTGATTTTTTTTTAATTTTTTTGTTGTTTTTTTTTTGCTTTTTTTTGAAATTCGAAATTTAAATTTTTGAAATTTAAATTCAAATTTAGATTTTGAAATTTAAATTTCTGAAATTTAAATTCAAATTTGAATTTTTAAATTTTTTTTATTTTTTATGTTTTTTTGAAATTTAAATTCTTGAAATTTAAATTCAAATTTGAATTTTGAAATTTGTTTGAAAATTAAAGCAAATCAACCACACGACCTAGGGGCTGACCTAGGGTTTCCTAAACTAGTGGTTCAACCAATGTGAATCCTTTTAGGTTCACTTGGAATTACACCACTTCCTCTGGTTAGCCAGATAAGAGGTGGGGATGTGGGAGGCTCCCTTTGCTCTCGCAAGGACCTAATTAAGTAACCACAAAACCAGCTTTGGCGTAGCCGTTTAACCTCTTTCCTTAGACACCAACCGCCGGTTATGGAAAGTAATTACAAGCTTTCCTAAAATTCAGCATCCCTCTGAACCAAATGTGAGGCTTTCCTAAAGGATCTTACTATCCAAATTTTAAATTAGGGTTAGGGTGAACAACACGTAAAGGGTGGTGATTTTTGGGCCAAGGAAGGGTGATGAAATCCCCACCTTATCTTATTTAAATGGAATTGCCCTTAAGTAGATTAACGGGAAGACAAAATAAACAAAGCAAATGCAACTAACTACAATGCATGAACAACTATCTCTAAAATACAATTCAGCAAAACAACATAAAAGAATAAAATAAACTAAGAATGAGAAGCAACTAAAATAATAAAAACAAAGAAAACCTAACACATTCACAACTAGCTATGATAATCAATTAAATAAACCAATATGATGCTTGCTCTAGAATATGAAACCCTAAATGTTTGAATGCAAAAATTAAATTAAATTTTTTTTGATTTTTTTGATTTTTGCATTTATTTTTTTTGAAATTTGAAATTTGAAATTTAAATTTCGAAATTTGAAATTTGAATTTTATATTTCGAAATTTGAAATTCAAATTCAAATTCAAATTGATATTTGAATTTAAATTTAAATTTAAATTTGAAATTTAAATTCAAAATTTGAAAATTTGGACAATTTCCTTTTTTTTAACAATTGATTATTCAATTAAAGCACTAAATAAAGGAAAATAAATAAGGCCATAAATAATTATAACAAACAAAAAATAAAAGAAACAATTATGCTAAAAAGATTAACAACTACTAAAATAAATTTTAACAAGAAAATTGCTATTCTAAAAATTAAACCCAAAATAAAATAAACAAAAGAAAATTATGCAGCAATAAATAAAATAAAATAAAATAAACAAATTTTTTTTTGAAATAAAAGAAAAACACAAACCTTATAAGAGAGAAATTCGAACAAGAAATTAAAATAAAGAAAGAAAAATAGATATAGAAACAAAACTAAAGAGAAAAAAAATAAATCGGATCTAGGAAAAAGATAATTAAAAATTCGAAAATAACTATTCAATTGAAAAAAAAAGAGTTTGAAAATAAAAATAAAAATAATCAAAAGTAAAATGGAACGACTACACCTAAAACACAATCTAATTTCTCTTCTCTTTTGTCCCGTAGTCCCGCAACGCTCCAGTACCCTACCTTTCGCGATTCCGTCCTTCAGAATCAAAGAGAAACAAGAATTAAACTAAGATAATGGATCAAGTAATAAAATGATAAAGAAAAAATAATGAAACAGATCCAGACAAAGAAAATAACAATTTTTCTCTGTGCTTTCCCAGCAATGGCACCAAAAACTTGGTGTGTCCGGAAGCGCGTCGTTAAACACTCTGGAACACCAGTTTAAACATTTATAATTTTTACCGTTTCTTAAACAACTACTAACGTAGTAAATTGGTGAGAACGAGTCGTATAATATATACTTAGATCCAGACAAGAGAATGCAATCGAGAATGGCAGAAAATACGAAAATAAAATCTATAAATCAAAAGTTTTGAATTTAAACAAGACAATAAATAAAAATCAGAATTTAATAAAGTGTGGGAGTCAACAAAGGAAATAAAAGAAATAAATAAAAAAAAATGATCTAGAATCCGGATCCGATGGTAGTAGCTACAGATCAGCCAGACAGCTTGTAGAAACCCTTCCTGACAAGAACCTGGTGTTCGTCCTTTCTACAACCCTCGAACCCCTCAAGACACCTTAGACTTGAACCAAACGAATTCAGATTTGCAAAACAGAGGAACAAACAAGAATAGAATCTAAAAGATTTCAGAAATAAAAATAATAAAAAGAAAATAAAGAAAAGAAAATAATGGTTGATTAGATCCAATGGCGGTAGTTGCAGAATGGTTGAATAGCTTGCAGAAACCCCTTCTCACAAGATTTGGGTGTCCTCCCCTTCTACAACCTTTGAACTCCTTAAGAAACCTTAGCCTTGTTAACTAGGTGAATTGACCAACCCCTTCTCTAGGGCCCCTGGGGTCCTTTTTATAGAGAAGGGTGGATATAACTGGAATTAAAGAGAAAGAGAGGGGCGGAAATTGGGTTTTTGTAGAAATATGGGTGCCCTAAGGTTTAGAATGAAGGGTTAGGATGGTTCTAGGGTGATCCTAAGGTTAAGAAGAAAAAGAGAAGGCACCCAATATTATGTAAGGCTGAGATTTAATGGCTAAAGGCTGAATGGTGAAGATTAGAAGTTAGGTGGCTCCTAGGGTTAGAATGCTAAGAAGAAAGTGCCTTAGAATGGATGGTGGAGATTAGAAGGGATAGAAGGTGAGGATTTAGCAGTTAGGGGCGGCTAGGGTTTGTTAAGAGTGAAAAGAAAGGGTTAAGAGGCGCCCTAGGGTTTGCTAAGGCGTGGGGAGCATGCTAATACAGTAGGAGGGGTGGCAAACTAGGTTTAGCAGCTAGGAGGCGCCCTCTTGCTTTCAGTTTTTCACGAAAACACCCCTTCTCTCAGCTGGACTTCACACCAGCTTCCCAAAATCTTCATTTCATTCATGAAAACTTCCCAGTTTTTCCCCAGAATTTGCATAGAGACCCTCAAAGGCCACAACATTGCATTTAATAGGGAAAATGGCACATCTTGACTATTCTAAGGCCAAAAATACCCCTAAATTGATGCCCATCAAAATGTAGAGTTATTACACCCCCCAACTTAAACATTGCTAGTCCCTTAGCAAAGCAGCCTTAAAATTACACTGAGCAAAGAGATCTTTTCCATCTCAAGATCCTCCCTGACAGAATTAGTCAAGCATCCTGATTCTAGCATTCTCAAACTTTGTATAAATCGGTATTAGCTTAAGGGGTAAAACTGTCATACTTTGAATATTACAAAAAATTGGCTTAAAAATCTTAAATACCCTTCCATTTGCATAATGTCTTGATAAGATGAGATTGATTTTTTGAAATCAGGTGGGTATTCTTCTTATCATTTTTTACAATGGATTTATACCCCTGAACTTAATACGCATACTTATATTTTTTTGTTACCTTCCACCGTTTGACGCGAATCTCGATACTTGACTTAGGTGAATAGACCCGGTTACCAAGTGTTAGGTGATTGTCTTTGGCATTCCCTTTTTCGTTTAATGCGAATCTCGACACTTGACTTAGGTGAACAGACCCAGTTACTAAGTCTAGGGTGTCCTTTGACCTTTTATTCTTTTTATTCTTTTTTCTTTCTTTTTTTATTTTTTGCAGAAGCAGAGTTCAGAGTAGTCCATTGTCTCTAACAATTTTGAAGAACTTTTTTTGTCTAATTTCTCGATCTTTCTCTATTTACCTTGGTAGGGGTAAACTTGGGAATATTTTCAAATTTCTAAACGATTTCGACAATATTCAAATAAGACCAATTTTGACTCCTATCACTTGCTACCGATTTCTATAAAATTCAATATTCTTTTATCAGTTTCCTCGACTCTTTTTGTTTGGGAATCTCTATTAATGGAAAAATTTAAAAATTTCTCAATAAGATTTTAATTCTACATATTTAAAGGCTTAGCTTTTCATTTTTCAATTTTTCTTTTTCTCTCTTTCCTCACCCCCCAACTTAAATGCTGTTGTCCCTAATGACATAAATAGATTGATGCAAAAAGGACTTGAGCCAAAGGGAACAATCAATAGGGTTTTCCTGAGGGGTTCAAGGTCTGCCACTTAGTCTTGAATCAAGAGAAGGAAATTCAAATCCTAAATACAAAAAACTACATTGGGTTGTCTCCCAACAAGCGCTAAGTTTAACATCTTCAGTCGGAAACATTCACGCACTTCTTCCATCTACACTCTCCGACTCACTTTCATCTTCATACAAGCAAGGCTTAGACTGGGCTAACCAAGGGGCAGACAGGGCATCTAAAAGATCATCAACTACATCTATCTTGCCCTCATCTTCCCCTAGATTTGGAGTCTTGATTGACCTATCAGCGAGATGCAGAATTACCGGGGTAGGTTCTATCTAGCCGATCCTGAACCTATCATGAATGGATGGAAGCATATTTATACTGACCCCTATATCCAATAAGGCCCGATCGATGGTGATTCCATAGATGACACAACTTATGAGAGGAGCACTAAGGTCTTTCATTTTTCAGGGAAAGTTGTTTAGGAGAGCTGCACTAACATCTATCGAGAGCATTATTGTTCGTGGGGCCGATCATGGCTCCATCATTTGAGTACACAACTCTTTTAAAAACTTGGCATAGGCCGGGATATGTTGGATCGCATCGAGGAGAGGGAAGATAATATGGACTTCCCGACTCTCATCATTGCATGTCTCTTTGTTCTTTCGCATCGGCCCGATTGTGAGTGCAGTTGGAAAGGGAACTACGGGTTGGTTCACTAAAGGTTCTTCTTCTGAAGTTTCCTTTCCTTCTTCTTCTCCCCCCAACTTAGGGTCTTCTTGCTCATTTTCTTCTTCATTAAATTTCTTTTTCTCGCACGGGTCCTCTAACATCCTCCCACTCCTTAAGGTTGTAATAACTTTGGCGTTTTCAGGCTGAGGGTTCTTACGAGGAGGTTGAATTTGTTGTGGAGTAAAACCCGGTGGATGATTTCTAGGAGTTGCAACCAGTTGACTCGGTATTTGCCCTACTTCTCTCCTCACCTTGGTTTCGGTCATCTACTGTACGGGTCTCGGTATTTGCCCTGCATGAATTGGTCATCTACTGTACGGGTCTGAGGAGGTTGAGGGTAAGTCTAACACATTTGGGTCGGTTGGTTCCTAGGATACATCTGCTGGAATCGGGTCTACCCTTGTGGCCTCTAAAATTGCTGGGCCATGGAGTTAGATGAATGGTACTGATGGGACTTTGTGTAGGTTTGACATGGTTGAGCTAGTTGAGTCCAAGGTAATCATTGTACTCCTAGTGGGTTTGGCCTTCAGACCATTGAGAGTGCACATTTGGTCAGGGGGTTTCTTGGGCTTGCGCCCTGTATGTGAAGTTGGGCTGCTTTTCTCACCCAGGGTTATATGGACTAAAGAGTGGGTTAGTTTTGGGTTGGAAAAATCTGTTGGCTGCATGTACTTGGTTTGGACTGACTGGTTGACATGGGCTTGCCGCAGGGCACTAGCTAACATGATGGGTCGGGCTTGCGCAGATGAAACATGATGGATAGGCTGACAAGGTTGGGTATGGGCCACTTTGTTGACGATATGCAAGGACTTGGTCAATTCTGTGGGCCATCCCATTAATCCTGTCCAATTCTCGAGACACATGATTCCAATCTATTTGTGGCTCAGGTTGGAAGTAGTTTCTCATTCCACATAGTCCAGCCATTGAATTCATTTTATCTTATTTTAACCTCATTTTTCTTATTCGTTCTTTTTTTTAATTTGAAATTTAAATTTTAAATTATAATTTCAAATTTAGATTTTGAAATTTAAATTCTGAAATTTAAACTCAAATTTGAATTTTTAATTTTTTAATTTTTTTCTTCTTTTCTTCTTTTTTTAAATTTTTATTTGAAGTTGGAAATTTAAATTCAAATTTAGATTTTGAAATTTGATTTCTTGAAATTTAAATTCATTTTTTTTTAAATTTTTTTCTACTTCTTTTTGAAATTCGAAATTCAAATTTAGATTTTGAAATTTAAATATCTAAAATTTAAATTTAAATTTAATTTTTTAAATTTTTATTATTTTATTATTTTTTTGAATTTTGAAATTTAAGTTCAAATTCAAATTTTGAAATTTAATTTCTTGAAATTTAAATTCAAATTTGATTTTTTAAATTTTTAAAAAATGCAAACAAATCAACCACACGACCTCGGGGCAGAATTAGGGTTTACTAAACTTGTGGTTCAACCAATGTGAATCCTTTTAGGTTCACTGGGAATTGCACCACTTCCTTTTGTTAACCATGTTAGAGGTGGGGATGTGGGAAGATCCTGTGCTCTCGCAAGGACCTAATTAAGTAACCACAAAACTCGCATTGGCGTAGCCGTTTAACCTCTTTCCTTAGACACCAACTGCCGGTTATGGAAAGTAATTACTAGCTTTCCTAAAATTTAGCACACCCTTGAACCAAATGTAAGGGTTCCCTAAAGGATATTGCTATTCAAATTTTAAATTAGGGTTAAGGTGAACCTCACGTGAACTGTGGTGGTTTTTAGGCCATGGAAGGGTGATGAAATCCCCACCTTATCTTATTTAAATGGAATTGCCCTTAAGTAGATTAATAGGAAGACAAAATAAACAAAGCAAATGCAACTAACTACAATGCATGAACAATTATCTCTAAAATGCAATTCAGCAAAATAACATAGAAGAATAAAATAAACTAAGCAATAGAAGCAATTAAAATAATAAAAAGAAGGAAAACCTAACACATTCACAACTAGCTATGATAATCAATTAAATAAACCTATATGATGCATGCTCTAGAATATGAAACCCTAAATGTTGGAATGCAAAAATTAAATTATTTTTTTTTATTTTTTATATTATTTATTTATTTTTTTTTGAATTTTTTTTGAAATTCGAAATTTGAAATTTAAATTTCGAAATTTGAAATTCAAATTCAAATTCAAATTCAAATTCAAATTCAAATTCAAATTCAGATTTGAATTTGAAATTTAAATTCAAAATTTGAAAATTTAGACAATTTCCTTTTTTTTTAACAATTGATTATTAAATTAAAGCACTAATAAAAAGGAAATTAAATAAGGCAACAAACAATTATAACAAACAGAAAATAAAAGAAATAATTATTCTAAAAATATTAACAACTGCTAAAATAAATTCTAACAAGAAAATTGCTATTCTTTAAAATAAACCAAAAATAAAATAAACAAAAGAAAATTATGCGGCAATAAATAAAATAAAATAAAATAAACAACTTTTTCTTTGAAATAAAAGAAAAACACAAACCTATTAAGATAGAAATTTGAACAAGAAATTAAAATAAAGAAAGAAAAATAGATCTAGAAACAAATTTGAAGAGAAAAAAATAATACTAAAAAAATAAATTGGATCTAGGAAAAAAAATAATTAAAAATTCGAAAATCACTATTCAACTGAAAAAAAAGAGTTCGAAAATAAAAATAAAAAGGTCAAAAGTAAAATGGAACGACTACACCTAAAACGCAATCTAATTTCTCTTCTCTTCTCTTCTATCCCATAGTCCCGCAATGCTCCGGGACCCCACCTTTCGCTATTCTATCCTACAAAATCAAAGAGAAACCAGAATTAAACTGAGATAACAAATCAAGTAATAAAATGAAAAAGAAAAAATAATGAAACAAATCTGGACAAAGCAAATAAAAAATTTTCTCTGTGCTTCCCCGATAATGGTGCCAAATTTAATAAAGTATGGGAGTCAACAAAGGAAATAAAAGAAATAAAAAAATGATCCAGAATCCGGATCCGATGGCGGTAGCTGTAGATCAGCTAGACAACTTGCAGAAACCCCTCCTAACAAGAACCGGACATCCATCCTTTCTACAACCCTCGAACCCCTCAAGACACCTTAGCCTTGAACCAAACGAATTCAGATCTACAAAATAGAGAAACAAACAAGAATAGAATCTGAAAGATTACAGAAAAGAAAATAAAGAAAAGAAAAGAATGGTTGATCAGATCCAGTGGCAGTTGTTGCAGAATGGTTGAACAACTTGCACGAACCCCTCCTGACAAGATCTGGGCATCCTCCCCTTTTATAACCCTTGAACTCCTCAAGAAACCTTAGCCCTGTTAATTGGGTGAATTGACCAACCCCTTCTCTAGGGCCCCTGGAGTCCTTTTTATAGAGAAGGGTGTATAACTGGAATTATAGAGAAAGAGAGGAGAGGCAGTTGGGTTTTTGTAGAAATATGGGTGCCCTAAGGTTTAGAATGAAGAGTTATGATGGTTCTAGGGTGATCCTAAGGTTGAGAAGAAAAGGAGAAGGCACCCAATATTATGTAAGGCCGAGATTTAATGGCTAAAGGCTGAATGGTGAAGATTAGAAGTTAGGTGGCTCCTAGGGTTAGAATGCTAAAAAGAGAGTGCCCTAGAATGGATTGTGGAGATTAGAAGGGATGGAAGGTGAGGATTTAGAAATTAGGGGCGTCTAGGGTTTGTTAAGAGTGAAAAGAATGGGTTAAAAGGCGCCCTAGGGTTTGCTAAGGCATGGGGAGCATGCTAATACAGTAGGAGGGGCGCCAAACTGGATTTAGCAGCTAGGAGGCGCCCTCCTACTTTCAGTTTTTCACAAAAACACCCCTCTCTCAATTGGACTTCACACCAACTTCCCAAAATCTGCATTTCATCCATGAAAACTTCCCAGTTTTCCCCAGAATTTGCACAGAGACCCTCAGAGGCCACAACATTGCATTTAACTGGGAAAAGGCCACAACATTGGTGTAGTATGTTGGCATGTCGCTGGCACTTGTCACATTTCTAGACCAACTCAATTGCGTCGGCCTTCATGGTAGGCCAGTAGTACCCTTGTTGCAAAGCTTTTTGAGCGAGGGCCCTACCCCCCAACTGTCCTCCATAAAGCCCTTCATGAATCTCGTGCAATACTCGATCTGCTTTAGTTCAGCGGAGCCACCGTATGTAATGCAACGCGAAAGACCTTCGATAGAGTTGCTCGCCTACTATCACGTAACGAGTTGCTTTTCATTCTACCCTCCGAGATGCGTTTCGTTCTTTTAGCAATATGCCTTGGCATAAGTAGTTGATGAGTGAATCTATCTAGCTTGGCTCTGTTGTTATTATTTGGGCAAAATGGTCCCAATTCTTAATGGAGCCAAGGGCCATCCTTGAGTACCAAAGCCAAGCTTCTTCCTTCAGGGTCATCGGGAAGGCAATGCACATGCTTGCATTGTTAGCCCCATGAAGTAACATGAGGGCTTGGAAGCTGTTGGCATGTTCAATTGGGTCTGTCTTACCTTTGCAAGTCTCAAGATTCGGAGCCCTGAAGTTCTTCGGCCTTGGGGCCTGGAGGATCTCTGGTGCCAATGGGGATTCCTGGGTTAGACGTGCTTGTTCAGACAGGGCATCCGGCTTGCTTGTCGCTTTACTGTCCACTCTTCTCTAGGTTATGCTCCCTACTGGCGCGAGCTGGCTCTTTTTGGTGGCGTGGTGTGCACGTCTCTTGCACCTTCTTTTGGACCCTTTAGATAAGCTAGTGACTTCAGTTCCGATGGCAATTGTAGATTAGCTTTCTATGGGGAGCTGGTTGTTTTTGTGAGCTGCATTATCAGCGTGGGGCTGGTTGTTGTCGTGCATAGGCACCTTGTTGGAGACCTGGATCTGGCTGTGGACCTAAGGTGGAACTGGGTTGCATGGCCGATCTGATTTAGACCGTTATTATGCTGAGGTACCTTGGGAACCTACTGAAGAGGTACTTGTTGGAGAGGTACCTGGTGTTGCTGTTGCTGCTGCTGCTGCCCCGCCATGTTGGCGAACTTGCTTTCCTAGGACTTGATTTGCTCATTCATTCCCTACACATACCGTACTGGATCATAGAACTGGTTCACGTCAACTACTGTAGGAGCCATTGCGAGCTCTACCGTAGGAGGAGGTGTGTTGACATTCTCTAGTACAATAGCGGGATGCAGGGGGACATCGATTTAGCCTTAGCTTTTGTTGTAACAAATCCCATAGATGACGCCGACTGATGTCACGCAATTTGGAAGCTCCCTCGTGTCTTGATGACTCAAACTTTGACTAGGGTGTTCACTTGCTTGGGTCGAGCTGTGCAAGGCCGAGCTGATGTATGCTGCAAGGGGAAGAGAATGAGAGTGCTAGTGTCTTTTACCAGGGGAGGGCACTCTAATGCATAAGTCAGAAAGTATTTGGGGATTCTTTGAGAGATTGAGAGAGCTTTATAGTACTTAGTGCGTGTACCTTTTGGTGTGGAAATAAGCGCCTTTTATAGGCATCAGTGCTCAAGGCCTCCTGATAATGGGCCCGAGCTTTTGGCAAAGTTGTTTCTACATTATTAGGCGTGTTAATATGCTAGTTGTGAGATCTCTGTGGGAGTTACAACCCCTCCAAGCAGTTCTGAGGCATGCGATACGGTAAGCCATTATAACGATCGAGGTATTGACGCTCTTGGTAGCATACTACCCGAAATGGTTAGCAAGCTCTTCCTTGTAGGTCGTCTTGGATCCCCACAACTCGGCCGACCCCTAGGACAGGTTTCCATGACCTTATGGGGTCTACTAGCTTGGTCTTGGCGAGGTGGAGGTCAGCCTGAACGAGGTGCTCCAAGCTAACTTACTGAGCCAGTCTACTGACTCAGCGCCGAGGTGCGTCCGTAGGCCACATGTCGCTGTTTGATTGGGAGGACCAAATTACCCCTCATCGCATGCATTCAACATTCTTCAAGAGAATCTAGACTCGAAGAGAAAACTGTTTGGATGATTCATAGTCTATTGTCCAAGTCTACATATATGATTTTAAGTAATTAATACTTGTCTTTACTTCTTGAACCAATTTCATGCCTTTTATGTCTTTCCAACACCTATGGATTCGTTGTTAGACCATAGCATTTGTTTAGTTGGTTTATGTGGGAGTGTTGATAAAGAAAATTAGAGGACACATGAAGGGCTTTTCATCCTTTTACATGGCACTTAAAGCCCGTTAATGATTTTGGACTAAATTGGTAGTTTTCGGGAGTTCAGGTACTGCAATGGCATGTTTTGAAGTTCAGGTACTAAAGTGAGACTACACCTAATAGAATTGGGTCCATGTCAGCATGTCTCTCCTTTGAGAGAAGCTATTAATCTATTTTCTCAATTTTTTTTGTATTTTTTCCTACTTTCTTTTGTTATAAAAATATAAAAAAGTAATCATTACCTATTTTGATTAGATTAATTAAACTGCACACTATGAGAGAGTGAAAGAGAGAGAGCGAGAAAGAGAGAGAGAACTTTTGGTGTCCAAGGCCTCTTATTTTAATGCATGTTATTATTACATTTAAACAAGACATTTAAGAGAGAAGGGGAGTAGTAATACAACATAATAAAGTAAAACATTAATAAGTCAAATAATACAAATAGGTTGGGGTTAAATAATCAAACATTAAACAACAAAAATAAAAATATTATTTTAAAAATTATTAATTTAAAAAATTCACTAAACTTTCACTTAAAACTAATAAATGTTAACAAAACTTAATGAAAATTAAAAACACTAAAAAATCAAACCTTACAATAAGAAATTTAAATAAAATTCCACTTATAAAGTTAAAAACATTTCAATTCCACTTAAAAATCAAACTTAATAAACACTAATAAAAATAAGAAATTTAAATACAAAAAATATTAATTGATAGTTTTAATAATATTATGATTTAAATATGGGTTTGGTATACTGCAAAAAGAACTCATGCTCTAATTGTAGGTATATGTTGATCGCCACAACTGTGGGGGCATAGAAGGCGCTAAACCAATACCACAGGAACGCCTATGACGAGTTCACGACTTGGCTCACACCCGTGATGAGGTCAAAACCTGAAATGAACTTGTAATGAGCTCAAAACCTGTAATGAGCTTGCTTATGTGGCCCATTGTGACACTAGCAAGTGCACTAGCCGTTCAAGTAGTAAAGTAGTGAATAAAGTATTCCCACAAGGATTTAGGAAACAATTACCAATACTAAATTGGGCACTTCTTATCTGATCAACAATAAATCAAAACATTATTCAAAAGCTAAAAATCCTAAACGAAAATCTATCTAAATTATTGGCTCAATTTCCTTCAATTCAGGTTAGAAGAGTATGTAGTTAATGTCAATCTCAGAATTCAGCAATCAATCAAATTGAACCATTCGAATAGATCATGATTGAGCCTTGGTTTGGTGAAACCCCAAGGTCATGAACAGCCTCTCTCAAGCGCATGTTCATCCTATGCATGAGTGACGGTTCTTCTATCTCTAGCAAGAATCTAATCCCCATGCATGCATTTTTTCAAACACTTCTAAGATATCAATTCAAATCTGAATTGATCACCAACTGAATTGTGCAAGTTATCTCTAACATTGCATCCATATCAGTTCTTGAATAGTAGATATGAATTCCTAGAGTCTTTCTCAGGCACTATAAGAATTCCAAGCTTAGATCAATTCGGCCAATCTGAAATTTGCAGATCTGAATTCTCTTTCAAGCAATTCAGATCTTGCAATCTCAGATCTGAGAATTCAGATCTGAGTTTTGAAAGATAATTGGCCGAATTAATCTACAATTTAACCCCTATTCAAGAAACTTCAAGTACAATTCACAACCATTCAAATGAATCAAAAAGAATTTAATTGCTGATCTGAAATTTTACAAACTGAAATACATCAAGAAAGAATGGAAGAGGGAGAAAGAAAAATTTACAACAAGGAATCTGAATTCAAATCAAAGGAAAATGAAACTAGAATAGAATGATTACAATGGATTTCTTAATCAAAATCCCCCAATTTCAAACTCACCGTCTCTTCTTGCTTAGCTTGACTTGAACTCCTTCAGCCCTTCTTTTCTTCCTTCTCTTCAAGGAGTTTGAACCTCTAAGAGTGGGAGAGCCTTTCTCTCAAGCAATTGAACACCTTCCCCCCTTCTAGATGCCTCCTTATATAGATTTTCAAGGGGGCTCTTGCCCCTTTTTGAAGCCTCTAGAATGGGGTGTATTACACCCCCTTCTTGAACTTTCTAGAATTCTCTTGAAAGCCTTCTAAGAGTGCTGCTATTTGGGCTGCACTTAGGCTCTCTCTTAGCACATGATAGCTACACTCTAGGCTGCTCTTTTGGGCTGAGAATGGGCCTTCTCTATTGGGCTGAATTTTACTCTTTGCTAGGCTTTCTTTTCTTGGGTTTTTTCAAAGAATCAACTTGTTCTACTTGGGCCAAAGTGCTCTCTCTTGCTTCCACAGTCGAGCTGGGCTGAAATTGGTAATTTTTGGCCTTCTTTTCTTACCTTTTTGCCTTCTTTTTCTAGAATTGATTACCCCTGAAATCTTTCATGGCATTAAGCTAAATTAAGGCAAAATTGAATAAAACCGGCATAAGAATTCATGTAAAGACCTCATAAATTATAGATAAATTGTATGTTCATCACTTGCAACGAGCTCAGACCCATTGCAGACTTGCAATGAGCTCAGACCCATTGCAAACTTGCGATGAGCACAAAGCCACCGCAGACCTACGATGAATACAGAACTATCATGAACCTGTGATGAGCTCAAATTCATCGAGAACTACAATGAGTCCAAGACCATCACAAGTCACAACGAGTAATGAAACACATGCTCCATTAACAATGTGTGAGACAAAACATCAAGTAGGATTAGAAAACACATGTGGATGAGTATTGATGTTACCCATGCCATGTTTGTCTAAGAGGCTCGCGAAAGGGAGTAGCACACATGTATTATGAGAATCCTTAGACAAAAGGAAACCTCGTCCTTGAGATATCTCTTAAGACATGTGGCGAAACCCTAGCGGTGTTCCCTAACAACTAACACTGAATCCAAGATTCCCTTCCCTAATGGGAATCAATCACTTTTAGCTCCTTCCTTTGGGGATCTCGGGATCTCTCCCTATAAATAGAGGTCCAACTCATAACGAGATCATCATTCTATCACTTCATTCACCCTAGCCTTTAGCCTATCCCCTACTCTCAGCTTTCCTTTGTCCTTCAAGGAGATCTCCACACATATCCTAACCACCACACTCACATTAGAATCTCAAATTATTCCTTGATCATAGAGGATGGCCGCTCGTAGAATTAACCTCTCCCCCATCACTGAGGAACAAATCAACAAGTAGGAAAACATCAGCCTTGAGACTGGAGACTTGGCCAGACAGGAGTTGACCCAGCAAGTCGACATTGAAATCCTTTCTAGCAAGGTGTACGAGTTCGAGTCTCGTTTTGATTGCATGGAGCATATGTAGAACGAGATGAGAAGCACCTTGCAGCTACTCCTCTAGAAGTCATTCACAACTAAACATTCACCGACCACCCTTGTCAGCCCTTCTGCCTCTACCCCTGCCAACCGCCAACCGCCAACCCACTAACCCAAACTCCAGCATTCCAAACGATTTTGTATCAGCCATCTCCCCTATCTCAGGAGCAAGAACTGGAGGATCCTTTATATCTTCCTTAGGATGCTTCTGATGAGCACTTCCAACTTGATGACTCTCTGACTAGGACGTCTAAACATCAGACGCTAATTCATGAACGGGCCCAGAATTGACGACCAGAAAGACCTAGGCATCCTTGTCGTCCTAGACCTCTTCTGGGCACTAGGATGTCATCCTAGACCGCAGACCCATCGTAGACTTGCGATGAGCACAAAGCCACTGCAGACCTATGATGAATACAAAACTATCATGAACCTGTGATGAGCTCAAATTCATCGCAGAACTGCAATGAGTCCAGGACCATCACAAGTCACAACGAGTAATGAAACACGTGCTCCATTAACAATGTGTGAGACAAAACATCAAGTAGGATTAGAAAACACATGTGAGATGAGTATTGATGTTACCCACGCCACGTTTGTCTCAGAGGCTCGCGAAAGGGAGTAGCACACATGTATTATGAGAATCCTTAGACAAAAGGAAACCTCGTCCTTGAGATATCTCTTAAGACATGTGGCGAAACCCTAGCGGTGTTCCCTGACAATTAACACTGAATCCAAGATTCCCTTCCCTAATGGGAATCAATCACTTTTAGCTCATTCCTTTTGGGATCTCGAGATCTCTCTCTATAAATAGAGGTTCAACTCATAACGAGATCATCATTCTATCACTTCATTCACCCTAGCCTTTAGCCTATCCCCTACTCTCGGCTTTCCTTTGTCCTTCAAGGAGATCTCCACACATATCCTAACCACCACACTCACATTAGAATCTCAGGTTATTCCTTGATCATAGAGGATGGCCACTCATAGAATTAACCTCTCCCCCATCACTAAGGAACAAATCAACGAGTAGGAAAACATCAGCCTTGAGACTGGAAACCTGGCCAGGCAGGAGTCGACCCAGCAAGTCGACATTGAAATCCTTTCTAGCAAGGTGTACGAGTTCGAGTCTCGTTTTGATTGCATGGAGCATATGCAGAACGAGATGAGAAGCACCTTGCAGCTACTCCTCCAGAAGTCATTCACAACTAAACATTCACCGACCACCCTTGTCGGCCCTTCTGCCTCCATCCCTGCCAACCGCCAACCCACTAACCCAAACTCTAGCAGTCCAACCAATTCCGTATCAGCCATCTCCCCCCATCTCAGGAGCAGGAACTGGAGGATCCTTTATATCTTCCTCAGGATGCTCCTGATGAGCACTTCCAACTTGATGACTCTCCGACTAGGACGTCTGAACATCAAACGCTAATTCATGAACGGGCCGGACATTGACGGCCAGAAAGACCTGGGCATCCTTGTCATCCTAGACCTCTTTTGGGCACTAGGATGGATACCCTCACCCACTTCAACAGTAGGACACTTACCTTTAGGGACGGCACCCAGAAACTCCTACTCCTCTACATCAAAATGAGGGGCACTGGATTGGGAGGGGGTCTCCTCCTACCCCTCATCAGCTACGTGACCCGGCGGTGGGGCCATTACATAACAAGAGTGAGGATTAGAAACCATGAACAACTGCAACCCACTAAGAAGAAGAGAGCACAGATAACCACACTGCACATATTTTCAACCCTTGACCCTCTTGAAACTGGCTAGAGGGAAACGTGTCACACCAAGAAAAGTCTGGTCATTTCAGTGACTCCGGAATACATTTCACCAGCTGATAGCAAAAATTGTGATTCCATATCATCATAGGCAAAATTGGCGGAATAGCCTGTGAAGTTGATAGGCAGCCACTAGAGCCTCCCCAGCGTGATCCAGATATGCAATGACATCAGGCCAGAGAACAAGTCGTGCAACATGAGCAAGAGGGTGAGTGTCCTTGATTGTGTACTACTAATCACCCCCCTCAGAAACATCGACGCCTATGAAGAATGGAATAGAATGAGGAACAACATGCACATATGGTCTCCAAACAAAACCCTCGAGCGAAGACAACTTTAGCTCAATCTCAGTGACACCAAACTGTCTAAGCCTCATGGCGCTGAGCCACCATTTCCCTTGACAAACACCTAGAGACTGTTCCTCAACCCCATCCCCCTCAAGAGTCACAATGGTAACGGCTAAAAGAGATAGCCGACGAGGGGTAACACTGAGCTGAAACCGCTCATAGATGAACATGAAGATAGAAGGAGAGAAGGCGTAGCTGCAACGTTGCTTGCAGCTTGGATCCATAATTTGATGGGTAGTGTCCTCCATTTGGTCAAACAGGAACCCTAGAAACATAAAGGCCATTGGCAATTGATGGCCATCAGAAGCAAGAAGAGCAAGAGAAACCAAAACAATCCGTAGGCTGTAGTCGGGGACATCGGGAAACAAGAACTGAGATGCAACGTAAAGGATAAATGCCACAAGATGACACTGGTTGTCCCCTTTTCAAACCATAATGTCACATGAATCCTTGCTCTTGTACTAGTATGCTATCCACACTTCCAATGGAATCTTCCAACGGGCAGTTAATTCATCCACTTGGGATTTAAAAACACGGATCTTCTCCACCAATTCCACACATAGAGCAGACAAACTAGTAGGGACTGACTCAGTGAACTGCAAATGATGGGCAGACACTGCTCCACCAACCAGAAGGGCCAAGAGAGCGGTGACATCTTTGATGGTGATGGCAAACTTGCCGAAAGCACTTACAAAGGTGTGAGTACGAGAACACCAATGCTCTAAAAGGAGATTCATATAGTTGACTCCCTCCTTTCCGGGAAGATCCATAAAGCAGTCAACAAAATGGAGAAGACTAGCATCACAAAGTAAACGACAGAACAAGGGGTTCTCCAATAAATAACGAGCCCAGTCAGAATAGTTCACATGTGACTTTGAGTCATCAGTTCTCAACTCATGACAATGGAATGATACAAAATGATCCACACGGCCCTACAAGCACATCAATTCTTTCCCCTCCACGACATTGAACTTGCCACTTTGCCACTTTCCACCGGCATAGGGGGCTAGAAACCCTTCCCACCATTGGCCATTTTCGCTGCCTCACGCTTCGAGAGTGTATCGACAGTATCTACAACCCATACAAAGTCGAAAAAAGTGTTAGACAGTGTATGCCCTTAGCTCCAATCAGATTAATGTACATTATGTCATTTATTGTAAATGAATAAAATGCATAATTGATTCATGTGATTTGGTGTGTTTCTGTGTAAAACCCTTAAACTGGACACTTATGAGACTTATGTTAGTTTAGAATCTTCACAGCCGTTGGACAGATCTGGGGATATTTATCTTGCCAAAGCTGACATTGATGTGCCACCAAGTTGGTTGGGGTGGCTTGTCTAAACAGCCAGGGTGAGACCTGAGGTACATGCAGTGTGGGTTTTCTTGAAACCCTGAACTGGACCAATTTCCAGTATTGCCCTAGACCTTAGAGATAGATGGGCAAAACTGGTATGTTACACCTGACCCCTAGACTCGATTATGGTGCTGCACTAGGTGTCAGATTGGACTGTCTTTGATATGCCAATCAGTGAGATCCTTAGAGGGGTTCAAAGCCTGGGTATGTTGGAACAGTCCGAGAATTCACCTGAGTGGGTGATCATAGTGACAGGATCAGCCCCTTTGTCGGACAAAGTGAATGATCGGGGAATGCACTCTCTAGGATGGAAACCAAAACTGTCGGCAGTTGATTTCAAACATTGAGATTTGTTTTTGCAAAATATATTTATATAGAGATATACATATACATATACATATATTTATATATATATATATATATATATATATATTATGGTTTCAAAATGTTTGCAAAAAGGTTTTAATTCCCGGGATCCATGTGAGTAGAGAGTGCAGCACTGTACCTTACAGCCGAGGGAGAGGTCCTCTTTTGTCGGACAGTGTTTGATCATTTTGGGCTGAGAGGTCAAGTGTAAGACCATTGGAGGTAATACCTGATGGGATAATCTTGTATCTTCCCATAGTTCTTGGGTTTTCATAAGGTGGTTGGACCCAAGAACCATTTAGTGTAAATGTTGGGCCCATTAAGAGCCCATGGTGATGGACTCAGGGGTTCACTGTCTCCTATAGTGAATTCGGCCAGGCCTTGTAACAAAGGCTGGGCTGAACCCATATGGATGATGTGTAGATCGATATAAGGGTCCCATGCCATTCAAAGAGAGCCAACTGGGCAGCAGGTTGAGTAAGTGATCATATAAGCTTAATGGGCCTAAAGCCCAATTCGAGCTGAGCTAAAGTTGGTTAATTAAAAGGAGGCAAGATCTGATTTATAATCTGATTAGGATTAGCTAAAAGGATAAGATAAGTTTTATCCATTTAAGAGTCCAGATCCAAATATCAGATTTGGATCAAGAAACTCTCTCCTAATTAGATTAGGAGGCTAATCCAAAGAAGATTATAAATAGGGGGCGAATTCCTCAATCTTATATACACAGCAATCTGCAGAGTTCTCCCCTGTTCTTGCCGCCCCTACCTAGTTCGATCTCCACTTGTGGAAGTGGTCAAGAAGTGTTCTTGATATTGCTTCTTGGTAGAAGAAGCAATCTGAAGTCATGCTCACCAAACTCTGTTCGATTCTTGCTGAAGAGCCATCGTACTGATCCTGGTTCAACATGCACTGTGTCATCTTCAGTGGAAGCGGGTTTTGGTTTTCTCCTTGGGCGTGAACACCTTCATTGGGAGTTGCTACTACTTCGTATCAGGTATATCCCTCACTTCCTAATGGTTTCATATCTGGTTCGGTTTTGTTTCAAGAGTGATCCTTGACAATGCAGTTTTCTAAAATAGGGAATGCGACCCAGATGGGAGAGAGAAATTTTTGAAATTTCGTCCAACCTTCCTGTAGGGTTCAGCCATCCATATGATGGATCTCTCTATGGGCGGTCGATTCATCCACTTGGGATTTAAAAACATGGATCTTCTCCATCAATTCTACACATAGAGTAGACAAATTAGTAGGGATTGACTCAGTGAACTGCAAATGATGGGTAGACACTGCTCCACCAACCAGAAGGGCCAAGAGAGCAGTGACATCTTTGACGGTGATGCCAAACTTTCCAAAAGCACCCACAAAGGTGTGAGTACGAGAACACCAATGCTCTAAAAGGAGCTTCATATAGTTGACTCCCTCCTTGTCGGGAAAATCCATAAAGCAGTTGACAAAATGGAGAAGACTGGCATCACAAAGTAAATGGCAGAACATGGGGTTCTCCAGTATATAACGAGCCCAGTCAGAATAGTTCACTGGTGACTTTGAGTCATCAGTTCTCAACTCAAGACAATGGAATGATACAAGACGATCCACGTGGCCGTACAATCACATCAATTCTTTCCCCTCCATAGCATTGAACTTGCCGCTTTGCCACTGGCCACCGACATAGGTGGCCAGAAACCCTTCCCACCATTGGCCATTTCCACTAACTCATGCTTCGAGAGCATATCGACAGTATCTACAACCCTTACAAAGTCGACAAAAGGGCACTGAGACCTTATCTGAGCACAGGGAGCAATTACCACGAACAGATTCGAAGAAATGGGAAAAGGGGAAAACTCAGAAAGAGAAATGAACTGAAGACAAAAAGCAAAACACACTCACAACACAAGAATGCAAGCAAAAAGCACAAAACATCTCTGGGCATCGACCTCTTATAGAGGCCTCGCACGAGTTTGGAAGTCTGAACGGCACTATGGAAGACCAAGCAAAATGATTACCAGTCTAACACCGTCGCTTAGCTAAAAAAAAGGGCCCTTGAAAATTACAAAAATACCCTCTAAAAAGCGGGACAATCAACATACCAATTTTAAAAGGACTGCCACATCAGCAAACTGCCACTTCATACGAATCGACACCTAATCTCTGAGCCACACACATGTCTATAGCACATTATTGAGAGTCGACAGTTATGTGAGAGACATGATAAAAACCACATCACACGCATACGGTCAGTTCATCGCCAATGAATAGCACGAGAATGTGAAAAGCCCCTATGTCATGCAACAACTTCACAAAGAGATCGGAAGGTAGTGAATCAATCAACCCACAGGCACAAAGGGGGCTGAAAACATCGCCTAGAACAATTAACTCTCAGAAATATCTTATGACAGAAAGCACTTTGCCAAAGACGGGGGGGGGGGGGGGGGGGTGGGGGGGCGTGGGGGGGTTGGAAATCAAATGGCAACCCTAATTGCCTTTGGCAAAGCACTCCCCGTCGAGAAACAGGGGCTGGAAAATCAAGTCATTATCCAGTAGCTGTCTTTTAACAAGTTACTTTCTATCGAGATGCAGGGGTAAGAACTTCGCCATTTGGTCCAGTTCAGAATTGACTCTAGATAGAAAGCACCTTGCCAAAAGATAGGGGGCTGAATTACAAAGAGAGAGAGAGAAGTTAACACAAAACAAGTGCTCCCGACCCTCACCCAAATTAATCCACTATATAGTAATACAATAATGCTTATTGGTAATAAGCAGGGGGGTTAGTAACCTACCCAAATTATAAAAATTCTTGATGCACACAGTCTGCCATGCACCCTAATCAAGAACAGGAATGATCACCAGACCCAACACTATGAATGCAAAGAATCGAGGTGCCATGACTCCTATTTTCCCCCATTCTCATCACTCTATCATAGACCTCCAAAGCAAACCCAATGACACATATGCTTATCGGTAAGCTCCTACTTACCAATAAGCAGGGGGGCTAATGTAGGTATATGTTGATCGCCATGACTGTGGGGGAACAGAAGGCACTAAACCAATACCATAGGAATGTCTGTGATGAGTTCACGACTCTGATCACACCCGTGATGAGCTAAACTCACAAAGACTGTCTGAATGAAATGGGTAGCCCAATTTTATGGTGCATCTCCACCCACCAATTCAGCCCATTTCCATGCTAATGACGGAAGGCCTTTAGAGAAATCATCCTATGATATTCTCTATTTTATTACACTTATATTAATTAGGAGGGAATGTGTATATCAGTCCCTAGGTCAAATTTAGGTCATACCATAGTTGCTCCTTTCATAAAGTTAGATTCAAATGGGCTCTTAATGGGCTAGGGTTCCCGCGAGGTTCCCTCTTAGGGAGGAAGCAATTTAGGGGGTCCATTTTGTTAGACAGTTATATGCCCTTATTTCCAATTAGAATGATGTACATTATGAATTTATTTAAATGAATAAAGTACATATTTGATTCATGTTCTTGTGGTGTGTTTCTGTGTAATACGCTTAAACTGGACACTTATGAGTTTCGTGTTAGTTTAGAACGTTCACAGCCATTGGATAAGTCTGGGGAGACTTCTCCTACCAAGGCTGGCATTGGTGTGCTATGGCCTATCTCAGCCGCCAAGGTGAGACCTAAGGCACATGCAGTGTAGGATTAATTGAATCTTTGAACCGGACCAGATTTCCAGTATTGCCCTGGACCTTGGAGATTGATGGGCAAAACTAGAAAATACACCTGACCCCTAGACTCGATTATGATACCGCACTAGGTGTCGGATTGGGCTATCGTTGATATGCCAATCAGTGAGATCCTTAGCGGGGGTCAAAACCTGGGTATGTTGGGACAGTCCGAGAAATCATCTAAGTGGGTGATCATAGTGACAGGATCAGCCCCTTTGTCAGACAAAGGTAATGATCGAGGATGCACTCTCTCTTATGGAAACCAAGACTGCCGGCAACCGATTTCAATCGTTGAAATTTTGTTTTGCAAAATATATTTATATACTGGTATACATATATATTATGGTTTCCAAACGTTTGCAAAAAGGTTTTAATTCCCGGGATCCATGTGAGTAGAGAGGTGCAACACTGTTCCTCGTAGCCGAGGGAGAGGTCCTCTCTTGTTGAGCAGTGTTTGATCATTATGGGCTGAGAGGTTAAGTGTAAGACCATTTAGGGTAATACCTGTTGGGCTAATCTTGCATCTGCCCATAGTTCCTGGGTGTTACAAGGTGGCTTGGCCCAGGGACCACTTAGGGTAAGTGTTGGACCCATAGAGCCCATGTGATGGGTTTCAAGGGGTGCACTGTCCATAACAGTGTATTCGTCCAGGCCTTGTAACAAAGGCTAGGCTGAACCCATGTGGCTGATGTGTAGATCAATGTTTGGGTCCCACGCAATACAAGGAAACCCAACTGGGCAGCAGTTTGGAATGCTAAGTGAGCACATAACCTTATTGGGCCTAAAGCCCATTTCGAATTGGGCTGATTTGATCAGTTAAAAAAGGGGTGAATTCTGAGATTAGATTAGTAGATATGATTGGGTCTTAACCCTATCCACTCAGATAGTCCAGATATGAATGTGATTCAGATCTGGAAACCTCCTAATAGGATTAGGAGAGGGTTGATCTAATCTACAGATAAGATAAGGGTTTACCCTTATCACTTAAGGGGAATTCTGATCCAAATATGATTTGGATCAGCAACTCCTAATGGGATTATGAGCTGATCCCTTTAAGCTTATAAAAGGAGGAAGGGGTGGCAGCCTTTAGAAGATATTCATATTCACATCCTCTTCAGAGCTAAAATCACAGAAGAGAGAATTCAGCATCACTGCGCTAAATCTCTCTTGCCGCCTCCTTCCTGTCGCCACCATATCTGCCAGTTCGATCTCCTCTTGTCAGTAGGAGTGATCAAGATTGGATCTTGATATCAGTCCTTTGTGAAAGGGCTGATTAGAAGAAGTGCTCATGTGCCATCCAGCTGATACTTGAGAAGGATCTGGTTCTTGTGAAGAACGTTGTTGATTCTGCTCCATCCTGCACCGTGCCATCTTCAGTGGGAGCAGTTTTTGGTTCCTTCCTTGGGCGTGAACACCTCCATTGGGAGATACTATTTCTCCATATCGGGTATATCACTCTCCTACTATTTTTTGTTCAGATCTGGTTTGGTTCTTGGTTCAAGATTGATCCTTCAAAAATATGATTTTTCTAAAATAGGGAATATGATTCCCAGTAGGATGGAGAGAAATTTTTGAAATTCGCCCATTCTATTCCGCAAGATTCGGGCGTTCATACGATGGATATCTCATCTCTTCAGTGGTATTAGAGCTAGGTTCAAGTCTTGAACCAAATTGGATCAAATCTGAACCTGCGCAAATGGGCAGAAGGTGTTCTACCCGATTTGCGCAGCTATAAGGTTTTTCTGGAAAATTTGTTTCCAGTTGATGGGTGATTGATCTGAAATTAAATTTTATAAATCTGATTATTATTTAGAATTGTTCTTTATAATTTTCTTGATTTATGGGTTGTTCGTACACATGGAGATCGAAATCTTGATTGGCGCAGGGAACCTGCGATTTTGCAGTTTCTTGATTATTACATTTGGTCTGTAAAATAATTTTTTTATTATTTTTTAGACTGAATGTATAGGCATTCGATCTGATGTAATTATAATAGAAATTAGGTTTTCTATTTATTTTATTTTGGATCGAAGATGGCGGCACAAGGAAGGAGATTTCGCAGATGGGAGAATCACTATCTGCGATTTGCAGTTTATGAAACTACAATCTAACCTCTGTTTTGCAGGATGGATTGTGCGAACAGCTCTATCTGACTGATTCTTGATTTTCTTTTATCAGTATTTAATTTCTTGAATTAAATCTTTAATTAAAGATCAAACCCTAGACCCATTCAAACCAGATTGGTCCAAACTGGTTGGACCGAATCTAGGGTTCGATCAAGGCTGAATGTCAGCCCTAATTCTCCCACTAATGGGCCTAAGGATTGATAATTAATTGAATGTTTAATTCGGCCCAACCTGTAAAGGCCCAGTTTTAAATTTTTAAAACTGCAAAAGCCCACTTCGCAGATAAAGCTATATGGACCAAATTGATCAACCCTAATTTCAGCCCATATACCTAGATAATATTAATGGTTAATATTATGGGCTTTAAATGGATGTGTGATGTGCTACATTCATGGGCCATAAGTGTTTGGCCCATGCTGATTCGATAGTGGCTCTTGCGCACACCATGGCTGAATGCACATCATTGCCATGGTGTCCCTGCTAGTCATTGGATGACCTCCCTCAGTGGTGGGCCCCACACCTCCTGAAGAGGAAACGTGCGGAACCCTAGCCAATTTGGGCCCACCGAAATCTGGCTTAATGAAAGTCAGTGGGAGTCACTTTGGTTTGACCTAAATCAAACTAGGGCATAATTTTTTCATTCCCTCCAGCAAATATGAGTGCATGTGATAGGGAGATTCATGTGATGAACTCTCTAAAGGCCTTCCATCATTAGCATGAGGATGGGTCCTTCAGTAATAAGGAAACGCACCAGAAAATGGGCTATCCATTTGCTGTTGGGCTTGTCTGAGTGTTTCAAAAGATGATAGGGGCGTCATAGATCGATGTGGGAGGGGCTTCACCAGAAAATGGGAACTCTCTCATGGTACCTTGGCGTTCATGAAGATGATGGGTGAGCACTCACTGGACAGAAAGGTTTACCTGAAAACGGCTCTGAACCTTGTCTGACAGAGGCCAAAGGGAAAACTCATATGATGAGTGGATATGATCCTTCACAGAAAGGTGGTGGGGTTTTGCAGCTGAAACAGTTGGCTCCATGCACCCTATGTGGTTTCCCACATTTCTAGAGACAAGTCGTTGTCTCCATCACTGAGATGGGAGGGAAATCTCAGAGATGAACAAATGGGAATGGAACATAGATTAAAAGCCATATCTATGTAATGAACATGAATCAAATTAGGTTGTGGACTAATGTTTGTTGTTTTATCAGAAAATGGCACACAGACAATTTGCAAAGCTTCTTGACGACAACAAGCTTAAGGGCCCGAACTATGCCGATTGGTATGATAACCTCATGCTGGTCTTAACATCTGAAAAATTGGATAAGGTAGTCAAAAATCCTGCCCCGAAGCATCCGAGCGATAGGGCTTCTGAGGCCTGAAGGAGGGAATTCCAAGATTGAAAGGATAAGAACTCCCTAACCCACTGCTATGTCATTGCCTCTCTAGACAATCCGATACAGAGGCAGTTCGATCAGATCAAACTAGCCAAGGACATATTGGATAGTTTAAAGACAATGTACGAAGAGCAAAATCGTTCTACTCGGCAGAAGGTCCTGAAACAGTTCATGACCGCTCAAATGTCCAAGGGGCAACAGGTTCGCGACCATTGTCTTCGGATGATGGGTTATATCAACGAACTTGAAGCCCTTGGATCAGGGCTAGATCTTGGCACGCAAGTGGATGCCATCCTTAACTCTTTGCCTCCTTCCTTCAAACCGTTCATAATGAATTACAATATGAACAAGCTGAATGTCAGCATCTAGGAACTCAACAACATGTTGCAGAGGGCTAAGGATTTAATTAAGAATGATGAGCCTGTGGCTATGCTTGCTGAAGCTAGCAAATCAGGCAAGAAAAAGCGGAAGGCAAACAAGCCTCAAAAGAAAGCTGCCAAACCCAAGAAGAAGAAGAAAGATAGGGCATCGGATGCATGTCACTTCTGCAAGCAGACCGGCCACTAGAAGAGGAATTGTCCTCAATACCTAGAATCCAAGAAAGGTAATTTCGAATCTTGTGTCATAGAAACCAATTTATTGGTGGATTCTGTGTCCTAGTGTATTGACTCTGGGGCTTCAACTCACTGTAGGGGTTCAAGGTAAGCCGAAGGCTGAATGAAGGTGAAGTGACGCTCTACTTGGGGACTTCTGCAAGTGTTGCAGTTGGGCGATAGGAACCGTAGAGTTACTTTTTAAAGAATGATCCATTGTACTTAAAGATTGTCTTTTTGTGCAAAATTTAAGAAGAAATTTGATTTCTGTCTCTAAACTGTGTGCGGATGGATATTCTGTCTTTTTCAGTAATATGATTACTATTAAAAGAAACTACAGATTCATCGCATACGAGGAACTAGAGAACGGTCTCTATGTTCTACATCCTTCTCTAGAAACTAACATCGCATACGAGGAACTGGAGAACGTCGACTGATATCCCCAAGAAAAGAGTATGTGATACAGTTAATCCCACGTGCCTGTGGCATTACCGACTTGGCCATATCGGTATTGACTGAATCACAAGACAGGTAAAGGAGGGTCCTTTGGATTTTCTAACTGTAGAAGATGTTCCCACTTGTGAGCCTTGCCTTCAGGGTAAGATGACTAAGAGGCCATTTAACAGTAAGCCTGAAAGATGTACAGGCACGCTTGACCTTATACATACTGATGTATGTGGTCCCCTGAGTGTTTGGACCCATAACTAGCACGTGTACTTTATTACATTTACCAATCATTACTCTTGGTATGGTTACATGTACCTAATGAGACATAAGTCCGAATCCTTTGAAAAGTTCAAAGAGTTCAGACAAGAGGTCGAGAAACAGTTAGGGAGAGAAATTAAGACCCTTCGATCGGATCGAGGTGGCGAGTATCTCTCTGACGAATTCAGGGACTACTTGAAGGTCAATGGGATAGTATCACAATTAGCTCCTCCTGCTACACCATAACTTAATGGTGTTTCATAGAGGAGGAATATGACCTTATTGGATATGGTCCGGTCACTTCTCGTCCATTCGGAGTTATCCACATCCTTTTGGGGATACGCATTGGAGACTCCGATATACGTGCTGAATTGAGTTCCATCCAAATCAGTTCCGAAGACTCCCTATGAGCTTTGGATAGGAAAGAAACCAAGTGTACGACACTTGAAGATTTGGGGTCGTCCGGCACACGTTAAAAGAACGAGTCCGGACAAATTGGAATCCAAGACCAGTCGTTGCCTATTTGTAGGCTACCCAAAAGGATCTGTGGGTTACCTATTCTATGACCCAAGTGAGCAGAAGGTGTTCTGCAGTCGAAATGCACAATTCTTGGAAGTAGATTACATCTTGAACAATCGTCAGGAAATTGTTCTTGCAGAGGAGAGCTCGGGTGTAGTGGGAGGTGTCCCACAAGTTCTAGGTAGTGACCAACCTAGAAGATCTACCCGGGTATCCAGGCCACCATTCCGTTTTGGTTATGACCAGGATAGTTACCTGGTGGAAACCTTGAATAGTGAAGAGGATCTCGTGACTTATGCGGAAGCTATGTAGAACATAGACTCCCTTAAGTGGGTAGATGCCATGAGAGCTGAGGTGGACTCAATGGAGGCCAATGGAGTCTAAACTCTAGTAGATCCGCCCTCCGGGGTAAAAGCAATTGGTTACAAATGGATCTACAAGAGGAAGAAGGGCCCCGATGGCAGGGTTGAGAGCTACAAAGCTCGTCTGGTGGCGAAAGGGTACATTCAGAAAGAGGGCATCGATTATGAGGAAACCTTTTCCCCTGTGGCCATGCTTAAATCCATTAGGATCCTGCTAGCTATAGCAGCATACCATGACTATGAGATTTGGCAAATGGATGTCAAAACTGCGTTCCTGAATGGAGATCTTACTGAAGATATCTATATGCAGCAGCTGCAAGGCTTCATAGCTGCAGGTCAGGAACACATGGTATGTAAACTGAATAGATCCATATATGGACTTAAGCAAGCTTCTAGGAGTTGGAACATCCGATTTGACTCTACTGTCAAAACGTTTGACTTTGAGCAGAATCCGGATGAGCCCTGTGTTTACAGGAAGACTAGTGGGGACAAGGTTACGTTCTTGGTTCTGTATGTAAACGACATTCTACTCATTGGGAATGATGTAGGAATGTTGACTACGGTGAAAGTATGGCTTTCACAACAATTCTCCGTGAAAGATCTTGGAGAAGCCTCCTATATACTGAGTCTTCAACAATATAGAGATAGATCGAAGCAGATAATAGGATTATCCCAATCTGCTTACATTGACAAAATTGTCAAGAGATACAGCATGGAGAACTCCAAGAAGGGAAATGTTCCTTTAAGGCATGGAGTCACTCTCTCCAAGAAGATGTCTCCCAAGACCTCTGAGGAGATTGAGGGCATGAAGGACGTTCCCTACGCCTCAGCCGTAGGGAGCATCATGTATGCCATGCTGTGCACTCGTCCTGACATTGCTCAGGCAGTGAGTGTTGTAAGCAGATTTCAGGCCAACCCAAGGCAGGAGCACTGGACTGCTGTGAAAAATATACTTAAATACCTTCGAAGGACAAATTAGTTTTGTCTGGTATTCGATGGTATCTCACTACAGATCCAGGGATATACTGATGTCGATTTCCAGTCGGATCCATATGATTGAAAGTCTACATCTAGGTATGTTTTCACGATTGGATCGTGTGTTGTTTCCTGAATGTTAGCAAACAGGGGTCCTAAGTAGCAAATTAACAGTCCACAACCCAAGCCGAACACATTGCGGTAAGTGAGGCTGCCTCATGAATGAAGGTGTTTATTCTTGAATTTGGAATTCAGCACATCACCCATTCCACTGTTGTGTGACAACACTGGACCTACGGGAGGTTGATGTTAAGAGGTAGCATCAATGGAGAATGTGGTAGACCCATTGACTAAGCCACTGACACAGAAAGTGTTTGAGAAACACGTGAAAAGTCTGGGACTCCGACTTGTACCAGATTGGACCTAAGTGCAAGTGGGAGCTGTTAGACAGTTATATGCCCTTAGCTCCAATCAGAATGATGTACGTTATGCATTTATTGTAAATGAATAAAGTACATATTTGATTCATGTTCTTGTGGTGTGTTTCTGTGTAATACCCTTAAACTGGACACTTATGAGACTCGTGTTAGTTTAAAACATTCACAGCCGTTGGACAAGTCTGGGGAGATTTATCCTGCCAAGGCTGACACTGGTGTGCTGCCAAATGTTGGGGTGGCCTGTCTCAGCCGCCAAGGTGAGACTCAAGGCAGATGTAGTGTAGGATTAATTGAATCTTTGAACCGGACCAGATTTCTAGTATTGCCCTAGACCTTAGAGATTGATGGGCAAAACTAGAAAGTTACACCTGACCCCTAGACTCGATTATGATACTGCACTAGGTGTTGGATTGGACTATCTTTGATATGCCAATCAGTGAGATCCTTAGCAGGGGTCAAAACCTGGGTATGTTGGGACAGTCCGAGAATTCATCTGAGTGGGTGATCATAGTGACAGGATCAGCCCCTTTGTCGGACAAAGGTAATGATCGGGGATGCACTCTCTCTAATGGAAACCAAGGCTGCCGGCAGCCGATTTCAATCGTGGAAATTTTGTTTTGCAAAATATATTTATGTACTCATATACATATATATATATATATATATTATGGTTTCCAAACATTTGCAAAAAGGTTTTAATTCCCGGGATCCATGTGAGTAAAGAGTGCAACACTATTCCTTGCAGCCGAGGGAGAGGTCCTCTCTTGTCGGGCAGTGTTTGATCATTATGGGCTGAGAGGTTAAGTGTAAGACCATTGAGGGTAATACCTGATGGGCTAATTTTTCATCTGCCCACAGTCCCTGGGTGTTACAAGGTGGCTTGGCCCAGGGAAGTGTTGGGCCCATAGAGCCCATGTGATGGGTTTCAAGGGGTGCACTCTCCATAACAGTGTATTCAGCCAGACCTTGTAACAAAGGCTGGGCTGAACCCATGTGGCTGATGTGTAGATCAATGTTTGGGTCCCACGCCATACAAGGAAGCCCAACTGGGCAGCAGTTTGGAAGGCTAAGTGAGCACATAACCTTGTTGGGCCTAAAGCCCATTTCGAACTGGGCTGATTTGATCAGTTAAATAAGGGGTGAATTCTGATATAAGATTAGCAGATAGGATTGGGTCTTAACCCTATCCACTCAGAGAGTCTAGATCTAAATGTGATTCAGATCTGGAAACCTCTTATTAGGATTAGGAGGGGGTTGATCTAATCTGCAGATAAGATAAGGGTTCACCCTAATCACTTAAGGGGAATTCTGATCCAAATATGATTTGGATCAGCAACTCCTAATGGGATTATGAGCTCATCCCTTTAAGCTTATAAAAGGAGGAAGGGGTGGCAGCCTTTAGAAGATATTCATATTCACATCCTCTTCAGAGCTAAAATCATAGAAGAGAGAATTCAGCATCACTGCGCTAAATCTCTCTTGCCGCCTCCTTCCTGCCGCCACCATATCTGCCAGTTCGATCTCCTCTTGTCAGTAGGGGTGATCAAGATTGGATCTTGATATCAGTCCTTTGTGAAAGGGTTGATTAGAAGAAGTGCTCACGTGCCATCTAGCTGATACTTGCAAAGGATCTGGTTCTTGTGAAGAACGTTGTTGATTCTGCTCCATCCTGCACTGCGCCATCTTCAGTGGGAGCAGTTTTTGGTTCCTTCCTTAGGCGTGAACACCTCCACTGGGAGATACTATTTCTCCGTATCAGGTATATCCCTCTCCTACTGTTTTTGTTCTGATCTGGTTCGGTTCTTGGTTCAAGATTGATCCTTGAAAAATATGATTTTTCTAAAATAGGGAATACGATTCCTAGTAGGATGGAGATAAATTTTTGAAATTTGCCCATTCTATTCCGCAAGATTTGGGCGTCCATACGATGCATATCTCATCCCTTCACATTTAAAAAGGAGATCATGCAATGATCTATGGGTATCATGGCAATGATGTACATTTAGCCATGATGTTCGCAGAGAGCCACATAAGTCAATACATGGCCCAAGCACTTATGACCCATGAACGAAGCACATCCATTCAACACATCACATACACAAACACAATTAATCCAAATCAATTTAAAACTTGTAAAACCCATATGTATTTAGATTGACACATGATCAACCCAACAATGGACCAAATTATCTAATAATTTCATATTGGTATATGCGCTAAACTGCAAAAGGTAGTTCGGCCCATATAATAGTCCATGCTAAAAGGGGCTAGTCTTGCTTTAATCTAACATAAAAGGGGTTTTTCAAGTACGGGCCAAATTAGTCCATGAAATGGGCCATCAAACCCCTGGCCTAAAACCGATTTTAGGTCACTTAAACCATGATCCAATGGGTTGTGATCAGACCCTAACGAACCTTAGGTTCGGCCCAACAAAATTGAACCAAAACTAGATCAAATCGGCCTAGGGTTTGGTGTACAAAACATGCATCAAATCATATATGTAATGATCTAAAATTATCAGTTATGATTCACAATAAAAAAAAAGCAAATAAATGGATATAAATGGCTAGGGATGATATTGTGATGGTCTAAATCCAATCCGGACAAAAACTGCATCTCTGCGAAATTGCAATCTGCAAATCGATCTCCATCTACAAGCTTTGTCTTCTTTGCACGCTCCAGCAATTTGTCTGATGTAAAAAAATTGAAAAACCCTAATTTCTATTGCTTACATTAGAAAAACCTAATACATTATTTCTAGAAAAGAAAAAAAATAATTATAGACCACATAATCAAATTAATGAATTTGGTGTATACAAAACTTGTTGACAACAAGATTTCGATCTCCCTCACACTTTCAGCCCAAGATTTCAAGAGTCCATAATAGAACAATTCTATAATATATCAGAATATATTCACCAAAATTTCAAATCAATTTCCCACTCTAAGAACCGATTTCTTGGAGTTTTCTGCTAACTGCTCAAATAGGCTAGACTAGTTCTTGTCAATTTGAGTTTTGGTTCAAATCCGATTTGGTTCAGTCCAAGGGCTGAACCTAGTGTTCTGATATCACTAAAGAAAGGTTTAGGATCCATCATATAGATGGCCGAACCATGCTAGATCGCTAGGCAAAATTTCAAAAATTCCCTAATCCTTTCAGGAATCGAATTCCCTATGTTTTGAAAAACTGCATTTTTTAGAATCGGTCTTGCACTAAACCGAACCAGATTTGAAACCAACCAAAGAGGGAGATGTATACCTGATACGGATACCACAAACTCAGATCCCAAGGTGGAAGTTCACGCCCAAATCAGTCCTAAAACCTGCCTCCACTGAAGATGGTGCAGTGTATTCCTGAAGTCGATTCAGCAATGCAGTTTTCTACAAAACTGCAATCCAACTGCTTGGATCGAACTGGGGAGGTGAGCATGAAATTCCTCTAGATTTTTCTTGCAAAAATCAGAAGAAAACTGATCTCTAGCAGTCCCAAAATAGCTGTGGTCGAACTAAAGGTTTTCTTGGGAGACAAAAAGAAGAAGAGAGAGCATATTAGAGAGGTGTTTTTGTTCAGTTCGTTGTCTTAATAGAGTCCAGATCCAAATGGGGTTCCA
This sequence comes from Nelumbo nucifera, assembly GCF_055504915.1. Lineage (NCBI taxonomy): Eukaryota > Viridiplantae > Streptophyta > Magnoliopsida > Proteales > Nelumbonaceae > Nelumbo > Nelumbo nucifera. Next base: position 73,873,902 of record NC_142651.1, read on the forward strand.
CGCCATACAAATCAAGCCTAAGTTGGCCATGCAACACTCTTGGGTCGTGAGCCTTATAGCTAATGGGCCTAAAGCTCATAATTAATATGATTAATTAAGCTGTCACATGACCTCACATAAGTCCGCATGGGTTCGACCCAGCCTCTGTGAAAAGGCCTAGCCGAATTCACTACTAAACGTAGTGAACCCCTGAGCACATCACTATGGGATCAAAACGGGCCCAACATTTAAGGCTGCATTTGGGAGAGGTGATGACGTTTTACACTGAACCTTAAATATATTTGACTGTTGTATTTTGAAATCGATGTAAAAAGTGGTTTAAGTTTTACATCGACAAAATCGATGTAGTTTTTACATCGACAAAATCAATGTAGTTTTTACATCGATTATTGATGTAAAACTTTAAATGTGATGAGGTTTTACATCCATCATCGTCATAAAACTACACTCCATCCAAACGCACACAAAACTGAACCGGAGTGTAGTTTTACGTCGACGATTATTACACTTGTTTACCAAATGTGTACAAAAGCGAACTGATGTAAATTTTACATCGGTTCTTGATTTACATCGCATCCAAATACAATCTAAATGATCATTGAATTCAGCCATCATATGAATACACAAGGATAATGGACTTAAGTAAGATAAAGCCCATCAAGTAATCAGCCCTGTAATGGTCTCTTACACTTGACATCTTGGCCCATAATGAATAAACACTACCTGATAGGGAAGGACCTCTCCCCTAGCTGCAAGGTGCAGTGTCACACTCTTTGCTTGGATGGATCCCAAGAATTAAAACATTTTCCACTGATGGTAGTTTAGGTTTCCATCTAAGAGAGTGTAAACACTATCATTCACTTTGTCAAACAAAGAGGGCTGATCCTATCACTATAGTCACCCACTTAAGTGAATTCTTAGACTGCCACAACATACCTATGTTTTGACCCTTAATGGATCTCACTGATTGGCATATCAAAGATAACCCAATCTGACACCTAGTGCAGTACCATAATCAAGTCTAGGGGTTATGTGTAACTTTCCAATTTTGTCCATCAATCTCCAAGGGCCAGGGTATAACTGGAAAATGGTTCAGGTTCAGTGTTTCAACCAAACACACACTGCGTGTACTTCGGATCTAACCCTAGCAACTGAGACAAGTTGTCCAAGTCTATCCAACGACTGAGAACATTCTAAACTAACACGAGTCTCATAAGTGTCCAGTTTAAGGGGTAAATTCACAGAAATATACCAATATCAACATGAAACAATAATGCAGTTTTATTCATTTATAATAAATGTATATGTACATCAATCTGATTGGATCTAAGGGCATACATTATCTAACAATTTAAGCCCAAAACAATCTCCAAGGATGGAAAATGTCTTGGGCCATGCATGCTGCTTTGCAAAGGAAGGGCCTAGGGGCCAAGGTTCAAAATATCAATATGTATCAGGCCATATTGGCCGATACGTATTGTATTAGGGGATTCCCAATTCACCCCTACAGGGGGTGTTTCGGGGTCTCAACCAGTTTAGTGGGTGGATAGACCTTAAACCAACCCCTCTGAACCAAATTAAAAAAAAAACGAAAACAAAATTAAAAAAAGCTATCGATATTGCCCGATATGCCATTACCGGCATATTGGCGTATCGATATTTTAAACCTTGCTAGGGGCTAGCAAAGAAGACTGCTCACATAAAATGACAACAAAGGAACAAGTGACTTATAGATTCTCTCTCATTACCTCAAAAACTACACTGATCTTCTGAGAGTAAGTCTAAGTCAACCAGTTTGCCTCTTAGTAACCACGAAACCCTTAACCAGCCTCCAGGTAAACAACTTGAATTTTGAAGGGACCAGTCAGCCAATTTTTTGTGAAATGCTCAAAAGCTGATGATTCAGCCTTTTCATTTTCCTATATCTAAAAGGACATATAAAGGGATGCTCAACAAGTGTCAACGGTATTCAAAAATCTGATTTTGAATTCGAGATTCAACATAATCAAATCGAATTTGGATAATTCAAATATCTAACCAGTCAAATTCGAATATCCTATTCATAGAGAATAGCTAATCGGATTCGAATTCGGATATGATCTGATTCGATTTGATAAATATCCTAATTTGACGGATTATTTAATTCTTATATATAATATATAAAATATTTAAATGTTTTATATAACTTATATATTTATATACTTTATATAAATAAAATATTTATTTTATATATTTATTAATTATCTAAAATAATTAATTGGTCTAATTCAAATCGAATCAAATATTCAAATATTTAATCGAAATTGAATTTAAATATTAATATCCAATATCCATCAAATATCAAAATTTCTAATTAATCAGACTTAAATTTGAATATTGCCTCATTCGATTCGAATATTGCCTCTATCGATCTCGCCCTTCTAACCATTCATTAAGCCAATGATCATACACTCTAGGCTGTTATCTCTGACATTGCCATGTATCTAAATCTAAATTGACAAAAACTCATGCAGAGGATGAACCATTATTACGCTATTTTCATTCACCCCCAACTCCCATGAACTAACTCTATTAATCAGATCCTGTAGAGGTAACATCGCCCAGGGAAAAACCCTTCCGATTAAGCACAACCCGCCATATGTTCCTTGTTTCCTCAGACAAACCAAAATCGAAGATATCAACACCTGGGTCATCAATTCATCATGCATGCAAAAGCAGATCTAACATCCTCCATTTCAAGGAAGCTACAAAACATAAAGCCATAACAAAAACAATCAAACTGAACTAACAGCAAGCCATTGCAGCCAATTTTGAGCTGGCCTAGGATTTTAGGAGCTGGACCTGTATTTTATATATAATATCATGTATGGAGCCCAATTAGTCCAGGCACACAAGAAAGACCCCCTTGTATTGTATTATGGGGTGATCAGTGACAAAGTCCAAAATTTTCCAAGGCAGGTCAGGGCCTAGGCCAAGTAATGCAAGGTTGGATAGAAATAGTAATCCCTAATTTTGATTAACCATTAGAATAGATATACAACTGCTTCTATATGTTCTGATCCAATCAGCAAATGAACCAATTATTTAACAAAGACCCCTTTGTATTGTATTATGGGGTGATCAGTAACAAAGTTGTTATGGGCCCGAGCGTAAGATCGCGTCACGGGTCGTTCCACGGCAGGAACCCCTGGTCTTCCCTTGCCTTTGGCCTTGCGCACAGACCCTATTTTGCCTATCTAGTGGGTGATTTGTCCAAGAGACCACCCGAACTCTCCCTTGGGGTGATTTGTCCAAGAGACCACCCAAACTCTCCTCACTCATTACTTGGCTGGAAAACTGAATGCTTTATTTCAATTCGTAGCTCCTTAAATAGGAGATTACAGAAGAGAATTCCTTGTTGGATTTGACTAGGCTAGGGTAATCCAACTTAAACTAAAACTCCTAATTTCCTACTCAAACATGCGGTGTGCGCTGCCTTGCAGTGCGTGCGGTGTGCGCTGCCTTGCAGTGCGTGCGGTGTGCGCTGCTGCCTGGCGGTGCGTGCTGCGCACCATGGTTCCGCTGCCGTGCGGTGCCGGGCATGTGCGTGCAGCGCGCTGTCGGGCGGTACGTGCTGCGCGCTGCCGGCCTGCTGTGCAGTGCTGCCGGGCGGTGCGTGCTGTTGGGCAGCCCACTGTGTCAACTGCTGCCTATGACTGCGCCGCAGTGCGCTGCCGGGTGGTGTGTCCATAACATCACACCCCTCCTGGACTATGAGCTTGTCCTCAAGCTCGAATTGGGTGTCGAAACACACTCAAAGGAATCCTGGGTGGCTTTGCCCTCTTGGATCGGGTTCCCATGGAGGGGGTTCATCCTCATCTTCCTCTTGTTTCACCAGGAGGCAGAAAAGTCTCTTGCACCAATGCCCTGCCGAGTAGAGTTCATCGCAATTAAAACATTGCCCCCTCGCCCTGCGTTCGGCAATCTCAACCCTTGACAAGTGCTTGTTAGGGGGTGTACCGCCGCTGCTCCCCACACTAGATGCTGATATGAAATTGGTGCTCGTTTGTGGCTTCCGTTCTGGGCTGGCTGCTGGATAAGGAGCCATTCCGAGTGGTTCCTTATTGGCTGCCAGCGAAGACCCCCCTTCAGTAGGCTTCGGGTTTGTCAAAGCTGCTACTAGGCATCCCATGCTGAACGGCCCTCAGCTAATCTGCAGTTTGCGCTCGAAGGCTTGGGCTAAATTCATTGCCGTGACCACATTAAGCGGGCTCTGCATCTCTACATCAACTCTCAGGGGTTCGGCTAGACCAGCTGTGAACATATCCACCTGCTGGTCTGGGCGTACTGAAGAGGCCCTAGCGAGAAGGGTCTGGAACTGCCGTTGATACTCTGCTACGGTACCGGTCTGCTTGAGATTAATGAGTTCCCCCAAGGGGTTGTTTGTTAGTGGGGGTCCGAACCGAAGGAGGCAGTACGACTTGAACTACCTCCAACTAAGACCTGGTTCCTCCTGCTCCACTCGGTAGAACCAGAGCTGCGCTTCTTCGGTCAGGTGGAACGTGGCCAAGCTGACCTTGTCCTTGTCATCGATGCGCTGGTCGCGGAAGAACTGTTCGCAGCGGTGCAACCATCCCAATGGGTCTCCAGTGCCGTTGTAGGATGGAAATTCCAGTCGGCTGTACTTGGGAATAACAGCGGCTGTTGGGGCAGCGGTCTGCTGTTCGTTGGACGTCTCCGCCCCGTCTAGACGGCGGCTGTTGGTGGTGGTGGTTCCCTCAGAGCTTCTTTCGTTGTTGGAGAGGAGCGCTTCCAGCAAGCATCGCAGCTCCCGGACATCATCCTTGACCTCACGAACTTCCAAGCAGGTTTCGGCGAGCCTATGCTCTAGCTCGTGGACCTTGGAAGACAGTGGCTCCTGTTCCCCCATGACGGTAAGCTCTGATACCAAAATGTTATGGGCCCGAGCGTAGGATCGCGTCACGAGTCGTTCCACGGCAGGAACCCCTGGTCTTCCCTTGCCTTTGGCCTTGCGCACAGACCCTATTTTTCCTATCTAGTGGGTGATTTGTCCAAGAGACCACCCAAACTATCCCTTGGGGTGATTTGTCCAAGAGACCACCCAAACTCTCCTCACTCATTTCTTGGCTGGAAAACTGAATGCTTTATTTCAATTCGTAGCTCCTTAAATAGGAGATTACAGAAGAGAATTCCTTATTGGATTCGGCTAGGCTAGGGTAATCCAACTTAAACTAAAACTCCTAATTTCCTACTCAAACTAAAACTCATAACTCTTACTTAAGAAGATAAAATAAGATAAGGATAAGATAAGGGATAAGGGATAAGGGCTGAGGGATAAGATTAAGCTGGCAGCGAGTTGATGTGTCCAGATAAGGGTGGGCCCACCCCTATGAGCTGTCGTGTGGGCCCCGCTCTGCTACTGTTGCCGGGTGCGTGCATGCGGCTCATGGTGCTGCTGTCGTGCGGTGCCGGCATGTGCACGGTGCGTTCTGCCATGTAGTGTGTGCGGTGTGCGCTGCTGCCTAGCGGTGCGTGTTGCACGCCATGGTCCCGCTGCCGTGCGGTGCTGGGCGTGTGCGTGCAGCGCGCTGTCGGGCGGTACGTGCTGCGCGTTACCGGCCTCCTGTGCGGTGCTGCCGGGCGATGCATGCTGCTGGGCGGCCCGCTGTGTCTGTTGCTGCCTATGACTGCGCCGTAGTGCACTGCCGGGTGGTGTGTCCATAACAAAAGTCCCCTATAATTTATGATAAAGACCCTCTGAATTTAAGCCATTAGACAAAGACCCCCTTTCGTTACTGTTCCATCTGTTAATTTTCGAACTAGATACCCTAATTATTCTTTTCTCATCCATAGGGGTGTTCATGGGTTAGGTTGGATCAGTGTGAGTCATTTTGTTCAACTGACCCGACCTAGTCGGTTTACTAATTGACTAAATCGAAACCAACCAAACCTGAAGCAAAACCGACCCAAATATGAAGAGTCGGTTTATCGTTTATATTAAAATATCTATTTCTAAATATCTATTTATATTTAAGTTTATTTCTTTTTAGTTTTTGTACAAAATCAAAATATATATTTAAATCGATTAGTTTTTTATGCAAAACTGATTTTTTTTGTCAATATATATTTAAATTTATACAAAACTGAATTAAATATTGTACCATTGTATTATATTTGTATTGATTTTACTTTTTAGTTTTTATCATAAATAACTATTTTTTTCAAATTTCAAACAAAACACAAATAAAATATGTCAATGTCAACATTTAACATATAGGGTAGGACTAATTAATAATTGCTTAAATATATAGGATCAGTTCGATTCGATTTAATTTCGATTTTCTTGTAACTAAACCGATTTATCGGATTATTTTCTTATACAAACCAAAACCGATCATGATTTTAAAAAACCGACCAACTTGGATTAGGTCGGGCCGATTTGATCGATTTGACATTTAATGTGAACACCCCTACTCATCTGGATGTTGTACTCACCGTCTTACCTATCGTCTTTCACAGCTGTTTTTATTCAGGTAAGCTTTTCTTGGTTTTTTCTTTCAACCTTCTCGTTCTGGATTTCATTGTTTGTATTGGTTTTGATTTGGTTTTTTCCATTTCACAGAGTTTTGTAGGGATGCGATGCCTCTGTTCTTAAGACTCCAGCAGCGGAGTTTGAATCTGAGAAAGATGCTCCTCCCAATAAAGGGTTTTGATCTCATTGACGTTAAAGTCCAAGCTTGAAGAAGAATGCCCAGCAATAGTGTCTTGTGCAGATATCCTCATTTTTACTTTAAGAGATGGCATTGCTCTGGTCTCTCTCTCTCTTTCGATTGTTTTTTCATCTGACATTTTGTCGGATTTTACATACAGGTTGGCGGTCCTTTCTATCCACTGTTTATGGGAAGGAGAGAGAGAAAGAGAGCATATTCCCGTCAGATTGCTGCCTCTGAGCAATCTACTACAAGAGCCTAGTGCAGAGGAGGGGGATCCTTCACGCATACCAGCAATTGGTGACCGTGATGGGTTCATGTCTACGCGGCTGATAGTGCATTGTTCCGTTGGGACTTTGCCATGGCGATGATGAAGCTCTCCAGCCTTCTGGTTCTGACAACCCCCATTTGGGCAGCTCCGACTCAACTATTCGAAGTTCTATGAGAGAAGGGGAAACGAATTGAAGAGAGAAGAGCAAAGACTCCCTATTTTTGTACCTACCGAACTCTTGTTTTCTATATGTATTTCTCAATTGTTTCATCTATTGTTTTCCTTAAATTCCGATGAGGGGTAATTTAGTCCTTCAATTACATCATGACATGTGGCATCACAGAATAATTGGGTTACACTTCAGCACCACGTAAGCAGACCACTTCAGACATTTCACAACTGTATTAGGGACCTTGGCGGGACCTCAGGTCGGTGTAAGAGGCAACCTGCTTCCATCGAACTACCCTAGCCCCGGCAAGACATCCGATCGGCATCAGATGTGACCCGCTTCTGCCGACCTAACCTCAGTTCAGCTAGCGACTAACCTGGTCAACTACCTCGATAGATTCCAAGTTCTAATGCAACTACATAGGGAAAATGGCATGAGCCTTTGCATGGCCTTCCCAACCACTTTTCGGGGCATAACTCGGATATTGTATTTAGGGTTGGTTGTAGGCTCCATTAAGAGTTGGAACTAGTTTGTCGGCCTGTTCACTACAAACTTCGCTACAAACAAGTGATGCCCGAAGTTTGCGACCTGCCTGTGTTATGGACACACCGCTCGGCAGTGCACTGCGCCGCAGTCATAGGCAGCAGCACGCACAGCAGCACGCACCGCCCGACAGCGCCACACAGCAGCCCGGCAGCGCGCCACACGCACCGCCTAGCAGCGCGCAACACACACCGCACGGCAGTAGCACTAGGCAACAGTACGCACCGCATGGCAGTAGCACTAGATAGCAGCACGCACCGCACGGCAGCAGTACGCACCGCACGGTAGCAGCACCGCGAGACGCGCGCACCGCCCGGCAGTAGCAGTAGGGCGGGGCCCACACAACAGCTCATCAGGGTGGGTCCACACTTATCTTACCACATCAGCTCTGCTCACCAACTTGCCGCCAGCTACACCATTCCTTATCCCTTATCCCTTATCCCTTATCCTTATCGTTATCTTATCTTATCTCAAGTAAGAGTGTGTTACCATTAGGAGTAGGTAATTAGGAGTTTGAGTTTAAGTTGGATTACCCAAGCCTAGCCAAATCCAACAAGGAATTTCCTTCTGTAATCTCCTATTTAAGGAGCTACGAATTGAAGTAAAGGCATTCAGTTTCCCAGCCAAGAAAAGAGTGAGGAGAGTTCGGGTGGTCTCTTGGACAAATCACCCACTCGGTTTTCCACGATAGGTTCTGCACGCAAGGGAAGGCGCAAGGGAAAGCAGGGCTTTCTCTCCGTGGACCGACCCGTGACGAGATCCTACACCCGAGCCCATAACATTCTGGTATCAGAGCCAAACGTCATGGGCGATATGGAGCAGCTATCATCCAAGGTCCACGAACTGGAACATAGGCTAGCAGAAACCAGCATGGAGGTTCGTGAAGTCAAGGAAGATGTCCGGGAGCTGCGACGCCTGCTAGAAGCATTCCACTCCAACAAAGAAAGGAGTTCTGAGGGAATCGCCAACACAAACAGTCATCGTACAGACTGGGCAGAGGCATCCAGCGAACAGCAGATCGCTGCCCCGACAGTCGCAATTATTCCCAAGTATAGCCGTTTGGAGTTTCCCTCATACAGTGGCAGCGGCGACCCACTGGGATGGCTGTACCGTTGTGAGCAATTCTTCCATAATCAGCACACGGAGGAGAAGGACAAGGTCAGCCTGGCCGCGTTCCACCTGACCGAAGAAGCACAGCTCTGGTTCTACCGAGTGGAGCAGGAGGAACCAGGTCTTAGTTGGGGCCAGTTCAAGTCGTACTGCCTCCTTCGGTCCGGACCCCCATTAACAAGCAACCCCTTGGGGGAACTCATTAACCTCAAGCAGACCGAGACCGTAGCAGAGTATCAGTGGCAGTTCCAAACACTTCTCGCCAGGGCCTCTTCAGTATGCTCAGACCAGCAGGTGGATATGTTCACAGCTGGTCTAGCCGAACCCCTGAGAGTTGATGTAGAAATGCAGAGCCCACCTAACCTGGTCACGGCAATGAATTTAGCCCAAGCCTTCGAGCGCAAACTGCAGATTAGCTGAGGGTCGTTCAGCATGGGATGCTCAGCAGCGGCTTGGACAAACCTGAAGCCTATTGGAGGAGGGCCTTCGCTGGCAGCCAACAGGGAACCACTCGGAATGGCTCCATATCCAGCAGCCAGCCCAGAATGGAAGCCAGAGACGAGCACCAATTCCAGATCAGCATCCAATGTGGGGAGCAGCATTGGTACACCCCCTATTAAGCACTTGTCCAGGGCTGAGATGGCAGAACGCAGGGCGAGGGGGCAATGTTTTAATTGCGATGAACTCTACTCAACAGGGCACAAGTGCAAGAGACTTTTCTGCCTCCTGGTGAAACAAGAGGAAGATGAGGATGAACCCCCTCCATGGGAACCCAATCCAGGAGGGCAAAGCCATTCCACCTATCCAGGATTCCTTTGACGGTGTTTCGACACCCAATTCGAGCTTGAGGACAAGCTCGTAGTCCAGGAGGGGTGTGATGTTATGGACACACCACCCGGTAGCGCACTGCGGCGCAGTCATACGCAGCAGCACGCACCGCCCGACAGCGCCGCACAGCAGCCCGGCAGAGCCGCACAGCAGCCCGGCAACGTGCCACACGCATCGCCTGGCAGCACACAACATGCACCGCCCGGCAGCGCACAGCACGCACCGCATGGCAGCAGCACTAGGCAGCAGCACGCACCACACGGCAACAGCACTAGACAGCAGCACGCACCGCATAGCAGTAGCACTACGAGACGCACGCACCGCCTAGCAGCAACAGTAGGGCAGGGCCCACATGACAGCTCATCAGGGTGGGTCCACACTTATCTTACCACATCAGCTCTGCTCACCAACTCGCCGCCAGCTACACCATTCCTTATCCCTTATCCCTTATCCTTATCCTTATCTTATCTTATCTCAAGTAAGAGTGTGTTACCATTAGGAGTAGGTAATTAGGAGTTTGAGTTTAAGTTGGATTACCCTAGCCTAGTCAAATCCAACAAGGAATTTCCTTCTGTAATCTCCTATTTAAGGAGCTATGAATTGAAGTAAAGGCATTCAGTTTCCCAGTCAAGAAAAGAGTGAGGAGAGTTCGGGTGGTCTCTTGGACAAATCACCCATTCAGTTTTCCACGATAGGTTCTACACATAAGGGAAGGCGCAAGGGAAAGCAGGGCTTTCTCCCCTTGGACCGACCCGTGACGAGATCCTACACCCGGGCCCATAACAGTATGTTCAATGCCATCAAATGATTCAACCTAAAGCGACTTCAGATTCCCAACCTTGACCTAGCCATCCAGCTCGCTATAGCGGTAAATGACATCCAACACCCTGACTTGCGCTAGGAGGTCGAGTTGAACCCTTCGGCCTCCATGGAGGAGTTCCTCAACCAAGTGGCCTAGTTTACAAAGGCCAAGGAAGCCACTCGGATCCTAATTAGAGCTGAGCGGCAAGCAGAAGAGGTCAAAAGACGAGTCAGGGAGTAGTAAACAGCGGTGAAAGAGCAAGTCACCAAGGTGTAGTAGGTCCCCCTACAACCGTCATAGTAGGTCATCGAGGAGAAGAAGCAGATCTCCATACAGAAGCAGCAGATCCTCGGGACAACGTTATCGCACTCCCCTGTACAGAATCAAAACTACACCACACTGAACGTGAAGAGGGGAAAATATTGATGCAGATCAAGATGATCGAGTACATCAAATGGCCACCTTGGATGAGAGGAGACCGGCCAACAGGAACCCGAACAAGTATTGCCATTTCCATTGGAACATCGGCCATGACACAGAAAATTGCCACAACCTTAAGGACGAGATAAAGGATCTGATCCATCGAGGTTACCTAAAGTAGTTCATCAAGCGGGAGGACTGAAGCTGACACGTTGACCAACCAAGAGAAGTTCCATAATCGAGCTAGGACCAGAATAGAGACTAGCCATCACAGGAGGATCCACAATGGCAGGATGCAACACCTTGGCGAGAAAGAACTCAGTTCGGGAGCTTGAGCATGAGGGCGAGAACCTACTGAAGCACCCTGTGGAGGAAGTGATTTACTTCACTAAGGACGAGATCCTCTAGTATCCGCATGATGGCACCCTCGTAGTCAAGTTAATTATAAACAACTTTGAGGTAAAGAGGATTATGGTCGACTCTAGAAGCTCGACCGACATCATTTTCCAGGAGCCATTTGAGTGAATGGAGCTCAAGAGGAAGGGCCTACAACTAACCTTCATCCCTTTGGTCGGTTTTGTTAGACAGTGTATGTCCTTAGCTCCAATCAGAATGATGTACATTATGACATTTAAAGTAAACGAATAAAGTACATATTTGATTCATGTTATTATGGTGTGTTTCTGTGTAATACCCTTAAACTGGACACTTATGAGACTCGTGTTAGTTTAGAATCTTCACAGTCGTTGGATAGATTTGGGGAGATTTATCCTGCCAAGGCTAACACTAATGTGCTGCCAAGTTGGTTAGGGTGGCCTGTCTCAGCTGCCAAGGTGAGACCTGAGATACATGCAGTGTGGGTTTTCTTGAAACCCTGAAACGAACCAAAATTTTAGTATTTCCCTGGACCTTGGAGATAGATGGGCATAACTGGAATGTTACACCTGACCCCTAGACTCAATTATGATACTACACTACGTGTCAGATTGGGTTGTCTTTGATATGCTAATCAGTGAGATCCTTAGAGGGGGTCAAAACCTGGGTATGTTGGGATAGTCCAAGAATTCATTTGAGTGGGTGATCATAGTGACAGGGTCAGCCCCTTTGTCGGACAAAGTGAATGATCGAGGATGCACTCTCTCTGATGGAAACCTAAACTGTCGGCAGTTTAGGTTTGCAAAAGGTTTTAATTCTCGGGATCCATGTGAGTAGAGAGTGCAGCACTGTACCTTGTAGCCGAGGGAGAGGTCCTCTCTTGTCGGGCAGTGTTTGATCATTATGGGCTGAGAGGTTAAATGTAAAACCATTGAGGGTAATACCTGATGGGATAATCTTGCATTTGCCCACAGTCCTTGGGTTTTTATAAGGTGGCTTGACCCAAGGACCATTTAGTGTAAATGTTAGGTCCATTAAGAGCCCATGGTGATGGACTCAGGGGTTCACTGCCTCGTACAGTGAATTCGGCCAAGCCTTGTAACAGAGGTTGGGCTGGACCCATATGGTTGATGTGTAGATCAATGTTTGGGTCCCACGCCATACAATGATAACCAACTGGGCAACAGTTAGGAGGCTAAGTGAGCAGATGGAATTAATGGGCCTAAAGCCCAATTCGAACTGACTTAATGAGATTAATTAAAAGGGGGTGGTTCTGGGATTTAGATCAGCAGATAGGATTAGGGATTATCCCTATCCACTCAGAGAGTCCGGATCCAAATAAAGATTTGGATCAGGAAACTCCTAATTAGATTAGGAGGGATGATCTTTATCTGTGGATAAGATAAGGGATTATCCTGATCTCTTAAAGAGAGTCTAGATCCAAATACAAGATTTGGATTAGGAAACTCCTAATGAGATTAGGAGAACCTCTCTTTAAGGCAATAAATAGGAGAGCAGGGCGAACCCTCAGAGGACAACAAAAATCATCTGACTGACTGCTGAATTCCAGAGAGAGACAACACAGTTTGACTGCACTGTCTCCTCCTCTCCTACTCTTGCCGCCATACCAATTTGATCTCCACCTGTGGGAGCGATCAAGAAGAGTTCTTGATATTACCTTTTGGCAGAAAAATTAATTTGATGTTGTGCTCACTAGCCCTCCATCAGATTCTTTCTGAAGAATTCGGTTCTTGCTGAAGAACCATCCTACTGATTCTGCTTCATCCTGCACCGTGTCATCTTCGATGGAAGCAGTCTTTGGATTTTTCCTTGGGCGTGAACACCTTCATTGGAGGTTATTACTACTTCGTATCAAGTATATCCCTCCACTGCCTTTTGGTTTCAGATCTGGTTTGGTTTAGGTTCAAGATTGATCCTTGAAAATGCAGTTTTCTAAAATAGGGAATGTGATTCCCACATGAGAGAGAGAGAAATTTTGAAATTTCGCCCAACCTTCCTGTAGGGTTCGGCCATCCATATGATAGATCTCTCATCCCTTCAGGTTTTAGTTGAGAAGTAGTATGGCCCCTAGGCCAAGTGAGGGTGCTAAAAATGGTGGGCTCAACATCGAACTCAATGCGTTTCGATCACAATTTCCTAGTGGTCACAACCCCCTATCCCTACAACGCCATTCTGGGTTGACCTATCTTGCACGCCCTCCGAGCAGTAGTGTCGACCTATTACTTGTCGATGAAGTTCTCGACAAGCTATGGAGTAGGAGGGGTGCGAGGTGATTTTCTGGAGTCTCGCAAGTGTTACGTTGCCGCATTGAAGGGCAAAGGAAAGCATTGGCCTGGAGTTGCCACCGGAGATGGCAACGAAAGAGCTTGCCCCATGGAAGACACAGTCCTAGTGCTGGTCTTAGATACCGACCCCAAGAAGACGGCACAGATCAGAGCTCGCCTTGTGGAACCATTGCAGAACTTCTGTTTGTATCCACCACATCTTGGAACGTGCAGAACTTCTTCTGTAAAAGCATCATCTGCATATTCATCCTCCCCAGGGTACTAATTTTGGATAATTAGAAGCAGTTCGAAGACATTATGTTCGAAAATGTGTGTGTCGAGATGGGGATCCAATAGAACTTCACATCGGTGGCCCATCCCCAGGCAAAAAGGTAGGCTGAAGTAAAGAACAAGGCGCTACTCTAGGGACTCAAAGTTCGGCTCTCCCAAGCTAAGGGTTTGTGGGTGGACAAGTTGCCCAATCAAGATGGTGATTGGGGAGACTCCTTTCAACCTAACGTATGGGGCGGAGGCTTTCATTCCAACCAAAATCAAGGTGTCGACCTTGTGGTCTGAGACATACGATGAGGAGGCTAATGAGGACAAGTTGTGGACAACCATGACCTAGTAGAAGAAGTTTGTGACTTGACCTATATTAAGACCGCAACATACCAACATCAAGTAGCTCGGTATTATAATGCCCAAGTTAAGAGCTGCCAATTTCAAGTTGGCGACCTGGTACTCAAGAAGGTTATGGTACTTGAGCCCAACAAAGGAAAGTTAGGTCCAAACTGGGAAGACCCTTATAGAGTTCTTAAAGTGATCAGTGAGAGTATGTACAAGATCAAAACATTGGAGGGGAGGTAGGTACCCCGTGCATGGAACGTTGACAACTTATGGAGGTATTACTTATGAAGAGTTCGGAAGTTTTGAATTGCATCCACAAAGACTACAAATTTTCACTAAGTGTGAAAATGAGACCACCCGCCCTAGCGATCTGGTCCAGCCGATCTATGCTATGAGCACTTTGGCTAAGTTGTACACAAGGGGAAGCCAAACTTCTTTTAGCTCTAAGGCCTCCTATGCCAACCTTGAGACATGTCAACAGTTCGATACCTTGGCATCATTTTGACAACCAAAATGATGAGTTTAGTCACTTTAGCATCAGGGCAACTTGTGCACCGTGTCACCTCAACAACATCAGATGTTGTTGATGAGGGGAAGGGAGATCCATCATATGGATGGCCGAACCATGCAAGGTGGCTGGGCGAAATTTCAAGAATTTCCTTCTCCCTTCCGGGAATCCAATTCCCTGATTTAGAAAAACTGCATTTTTCAAGGTTTTTTCTTGAAACAAATCGGATCAAATCTGAAACCAAGAATAGGGAAAGGAATACCTAATACGGAATCCACACAAAAAGCTCCTACCAATGTAGGTGTTCACGCCCAAAGAGGTTACCAAATCCTTCCTAAATTGAAGATGACATAGCTTAGGGTGAGGCAGGATCAGCAAGGAGATTCTTCAGCAAGAATTCCAATTCTTCAGCAAGAATCAAGCAGGGATGTGAGCACAACTTCAAGATTGACTCTTCTAGCAAGAATCAATATCAAGATACAATATTGATCACTTAAAGAGTTAACCTCCTAATCTGATTAGGAGTTTCTTGATCCAAATCTTTATTTGGATCTGGACTCT
Source organism: Nelumbo nucifera (assembly GCF_055504915.1). Classification (NCBI taxonomy): domain Eukaryota; kingdom Viridiplantae; phylum Streptophyta; class Magnoliopsida; order Proteales; family Nelumbonaceae; genus Nelumbo; species Nelumbo nucifera. The sequence goes on from NC_142651.1 coordinate 73,889,111, forward strand.
TTAAGTGGATAAGAGTTATCCTCTTATCCTTATCTACTAATCCATACCCAGATTTGCCCCTTTTTAATTAATCAAATTAAACCCAGTTCGAATTGGGCTATAGGCCCACTAAGCTTTCAGGCTCATTTCCCTTTAAGTGCTGGCTAGCTTGGCTCTCTTTGTATGGTGTAGGACCCTATCATTGATCTCCACATAAGCCACAAGGATTTAGCCTAGCCTCTATTACAAGGCCTGGCCAAATTCACTGTTGAATACAGTGAACCCTAATCCATTAGTATGCTCTCTTAATGGGCCCAACAATTACACTAAATGGTCATTGGGTCCAGCCATCTTATGAAGGTCCAAGGACTATGGGCAGATCAGGATCAGCTTCTCCAAATCCAATTAGAAGTTTCCTAATCCAAAACTTTATTTGGACCTGGACTCTTTAAGTGGATAAGAGTTTTCCTCTTATCCTTATCTACTAATCCATACCCAGATTTGCCCCTATTTAATTAATCAAATTAAACCCAGTTCGAATTGGGCTATACGCCCACTAAGCTTTCAGGCTCATTTCCCTTTAAGAACTAGCTAGCTTGGCTCTCTTTGTATGGCGTGGGACCCTATCATTGATCTCCACATAAGCCACATGGATTCAGCCTAGCCTCTATTACAAGGCCTGGCCAAATTCACTGTTGAATACAATGAACCCTAATCCATTAGTATGGGCTATTAATGGTCCCAACATTTACACTAAATGGTCCTTGGGTCCAGCTGAATATTGTGGGCAGATGCAAGATTAGCCCATCAGGTAAAAGCCCTAAATGGTCTTAAACTTAAACTCTCAACCCATGATGATCGAACACTACCCGATAAGACAGGACCTCTCCCTCGGCTACAAGGTACAGTGTTGCACTCTCTACTCACATGGATCTTGGGAATTAAAACCTTTTGCAAACATTTTGTGAAACCATAATATATATGTATATCTCTATATAAATATATTTTGCAAAACAAATTTGAAATCAACTACCAACAGTTTAGGTTTCCATCAGAGAGAGTACATTCCCCGATCATTCACTTTGTCCGATAAATGGGCTGATCCTATCACTATGATCACCCACTCAAGTGAATTCTCGGACTAACCCAACATACCCAGGTTTTGACCCCCTCTAAGGATCTCACTGATTGGCATATGCCAGGGTAAGACCTGAGGTACATGCAGTGTGGGTTTTCTTGAAACCCTAAACCAGACCAAAATTCTAGTATTGCCCTGGACCATGGAGATAGACGGGAAAAACTGGAATATTACACCTAACCCCTAGACTCGATTATGGCACTACACTAGGTGTCGGATCGGGCTATCTTTGATATGCCAATCAGTGAGATCCTTAGAGCGGGTCAAAACCTGGGTATATTGGGACAGTCGGAGAATTCATCTGAGTGGGTGATCATAGTCATAGGATCAGCCCCTTTGTCCGACAAAGTGAATGATTGGGAAAATGCACTCTCTCCGATGGAAACCTAAACTGTCGACAGTGGATTTCAAATGTGTTTAAAATTTGGTTTTGCAAAATATATTTATATAGAGATATACTTATATATATTATGGTTTCAAAATGTTTGCAAAAGGTTTTAAATCTCGAGATCCATGTGAGTAGAGAGTGCAGCATTGCACCTTGCAGCCGAGGGAAAGGTCTTCTCTTGTCAGGCAGTGTTTGATCATTAAGGGCTAAGAGGTTAAGTGTAAGACCATTGAGGGTTATACCTGATGGGCTAACCTTGCATCTACCCACAATCCTTGGACCTTCATTAGATGGCTGGACCCAGGGACCATTTAATGTAAATGTTGGGCCCATTAAGAGCCCATAGTGATGGACTCAGGGGTTCACTGTATTCAGTAGTGAATTCAGCCAGGCCTTATAATAGAGGCTAGGCTAAATCCATGTGGCTGATGTGTAGATCAATGATAAAGTCCCACGCCATACAAAGAGAGCCAAGCTTGCCAGCATTAATAAGGAAGTGAGCCTAAAAGCTAAATGGGCCTAATGCCCATTTCGAACAGGGTTAAATAGATTAATTAAATAGGGGCAGATCTGGGATTTGGATCAATAGATAAGGATAAGAGGGTTACTCTTATCCACTTAAAGGGTGCAGATCCAAATAAAGATTTGGATCAAGGAACTCCTAATTTGATTAAGAAGGTTGATCTTTATCTACACATAAGATAAGGGATTATCCTTATCACTTAAAGAGTCTAGATCCAAATAAATATTTGGATCAAGAAACTCCTAATGAGAGTACGAAGTTGTCTCTTTAAGGGTATAAATAAGAGAGTCGGGCGGACCTGAAAAAGGCACTCACTCAATACAGAGAGAAGACAACTCAGTTAGACTGATCTTGTCTTCAGTTCTTTTTCTTCCTGCTCTTGCCGCCCTACCCTGTTCGATCTCCAGTTCTTGGATCTGATCAAGATTTGATCTTGATATTGTTTCTTGCCAGAAGAAACAATTTTGAAGTTGTGCTCATTACCCCATTCGATTCTTGTTGAATAATCACAAGTTCTTGGTGAAGAACTATCTGCTAATCCTGCTTCATCCTAAGCTATATCATCTTCAGTGGAGAGAGGATTCGGTACACTCTTTGGGCGTGAACACCTACGTTGGGAGGAGCATTCTTGCGTGGATTCCATATCAGGTATATCCCTTCCTACTCTTGGTTTCAGATTTGGTCCGGTTTGGTTACAAGAACGAACATTTAAAATGCACTTTTCTAAATTGGAAATAGGATTCCCGGATGGGAGTAAAGAAATTTTTGAAATTTCGCCCAACCTTCCTGCAGGGTTCGTATGATGGATCTCCCATCCCTTCAAAAATGTGAGAAATCACATAGAGTGCATGGAGCCAACTGTTTTAGCTGCATAACCCCACCACATTCTATGAATGATCATATCCACTCATCTTATGAGTTTTCCCTTTGGCTTCTGTCAAACAAGGTTCATTGTCATTTTAGGTTAAACCTTTCTGTCCAGTAAGTGCTTACCCATCATATTCATAAACACCAAGGTACTGTGAGAAAGTCTTCCATTTTAGGATAGTTCCCTCTCACATCAGTCTATGACACCCCTATCATCTTATGAAGCAATCAAACAGACTCAGCAGCAAATGGATAGCCCAATTTTATTGTGCATCTCCTCATTACTGTTAAGTCCATCTTCATGCTAATGATGGAAGGCTTTTAGAGAGTTCATCATATGAATCTCCCAATCGCATGCACTTATATATAACTAAAGGGAACAAGTAATTATCCCCTAGTTCTGATTTAGGTCAAACCAAAGTGGCTCTCATTGACTTTCTTAAAGTCAAAATCAGATGGGCCCTAAATGGGCTAGGGTTCCGCACGGTTCCTCTTGGGGAGGAAGTTGAAGTGGAGCCCATCAAGAAGGGAGATCATCCAATGATCTTAAGGACACCATGGCAATGATGTGCATTCAGCCATGGTGTGCAAAAGAGTCACTAATCGAATGAACATGGGCCAAATACTTATGGCCCATGTGCGAATCACATTTAGCACATCACACATACATCCATATGCACATGCAATCACACAATTGATCCAATCAATTATGTCTACTATAAAACCCTTAATTAATTGAGTTAAATCAATATCAGCCCATTAAATCCCATAATATTATCATATAAGATTATCTAGGTATATGGGCTAAACTGCAAAAAGCAGTTCGGCCCATATAGCATTTATGTTCAATTTGGGCTAATGCAGTTTTAATTTAATAAAACTGGGTTTTACAGGGGTGGACCAAATTGCATCTTGTAATGGGCCATCAAACCCCTGGCCCAAAATCGAATTTTGGGGCTGTGAGCAAACCCTTTTGAACCATAGATGTGGTCCCACCAGTTTGGACCAATCAGGGTCAAATAGGGCTGGGATTTGGTGTCCATTGCAAGATTCAATTCAAGATTATGATCTGAAAATTAATTATAGCTGATAAAAGACAATCAAGAATCAGCGAAAACAATAATAGAGGGTTGTTCGCTTGGCTGCAAACCTACAAGAAAAATGTTAGTTGCAGATTACAGTTTCCAAATCTGCAAATCGCAGATAGCAAAACATCCCAAAAACCAAGAAATAAAGATAGAACAAATCTATAATTATTGCAGATAAATAAATAAATAATTTGCAGATCATACGCCTAAAAACTGAGAACCAATTTCTCAATAAACACGGGTTTATGCAAATCGGGTAGAACAGCTTCTGCCCATTAGCATAGATCTAGATTTGGTCAAGATTTGGTTCAAGCTTGAACCTGGCTCTGATACCACTGAAAGGAAGGGAGATCCACCATATGGATGGTCGAACCATGCTTCTTTCTCACTTTTGGGAATCTTATTCCCTGATTTAGAAAAACTGCATTTTTCGAGGTTCATTTTTTAAACAAATCGGACCAAATCTGAAACCAAGATTAGGGAGAGGAATACTTGATACGGAATCCTCACGAAAAGCTCCTCCCAGTGTAGGTGTTCACGCCCAAAGAGGTTACCGAATCCTCCCTCCACTAAAGATGACACAGCTTAGGGTGAGGTAGGATCAGCAAGGAGATTGTTCAGCAAGAATCTCAATTCTTCAGCAAGAATCAAGTAGAGATGTGAGCATAGCTTCAAGATTAACACTTCCAGCAAGAATCAATATCAAGATCCAATCTTGATCACTCCAAGAACTGGAGATCGAGGAGGGTAGGACGGCAAGAGCAGATGGAGAGTGGTGTGTCCAAAAACGCATCGTTAAACACTCCAGAACACCAATTTAAACATTTATAATTTTTATCGCTTCTCAAACAACTACTAACGTAGTAAATGGGTGAGAACGGGTCGTATCCACAGGGAAGCAAGTGAAAAATTAATATATACTTAGATCCGAACAAGAGAATGCAATCGGAAATGGCAGAAAATACAAAAATAAAATCTATTATTGCTGAAATTAAATGTTTCAAATTTAAACAAGACAATAAATAAAAATCAGAATTTAACAAAATATGGGAATCAACAAAGGAAATAAAAGAAATAAATAAAAAAAATGATCCCGAATCTGGATCCGATGGTGGTAGCTGTAGATCGGCCAAACAGCTTGCAAAAACCCCTCCTGACAAGAACCGGGTGTCCGTCTTTCTACAACCCTCGAACCCCTCGAGACACCTTAGCCTTCAACTGGACGAATTCAGATCTGCAAAATAGAGAAACAAACAAGAATTAAATCTAAAAGATTGCAAAAATGAAAATAACAGAAAAGAAAAGAATGGTTGATCAGATCTAGTGGTGGTAGTTGCAGAATGGTTGAGCAGCTTGCAGGAACCCCTCCTGACAAGATCTGGGCGTCCTCCCCTTCTACAACCCTTGAACTCCTCAAGAAACCTTAGCCTTGTTAATTGGGTGAATTGACCAACCCCTTCTATAGGGCCCCTGTGACCCTTTTTATAGAGAAGGGTGGACACAACTGGAAATAGGGAGAAAGATGGGGGCGGTAGATGGGATTTAGCAAAATTAGGGATGCCCTAGGGTTTCTAATGGTTGGCTAAGATGGTTTTGGGGTGATACTATGGCTGAAAATGGGAGGAGAGGGCACCCAATATTATGTAGGGCTGAGATTTGGGCACCCAGAAATGGAGGGTGTAGATTAGAACATCTAGGGTTGAAGGGTTAAGATTAAAAAAATATGTGGTGCCCTAGATTGAATGGTTGGGATATAAGATGGAGGGAGTGGCTGAGATTTAATGGTGAGGAGTTGAATGGTGAGGATTAGCAGAATAGGTGGCACCCTAGGGTTTAGAAGCTAGAAAAAGAGAGCCCTAAAATGGATGGTGGAGATTAGAAGGAGTGGATGATGGAGATTTCACATCTGAGGTGACTAGGGTTAGTTAAGGAGGAAAATAATGGGTTAAAAAGGCTCCCTAGGGTTTGCTAAGGAGAGGGGAGCATGGTAATACAGTAGGATGGGCGCCAACTGGGTTTAGCAGATAGGAGGCTCCCTCCTGTTATCAGTTCTTTACAAAAACACCCCTATCTTAGTTGGTCTTCACACCAGCTTCCCAAAAACTACACTTCAGCCTAGAAAACTTCTCAGTTTTCTACATAATTTGCACAGAGACCCTCAAAGGTTACATAATTGATTTTAACTAGAAAAATGGTACACTTTGACTATCCTAAGGCCGAAAATACCCCTGAATTGATGCCCTTAAGGCATCAAAATGTAGGGTTATCACACCTCCGAACTTAACCATTGCTAGTCCCTTAGCAATATAGCCCTAAAATTAGATTGAGTATATAGATCTTTCCCATCAAAAGATCATCCCTAACATAATTAATCAAGCATCCTTATTCCAGCATTCTCAAACTCTGTATAGATTGGTATTCAGCTTTAGGGGTAAAACTGTCTTATTTTGAATATTACAAAAACATGGCTCAAAAATCTTATTTATCCTTCCATTTTCTAACTGTCTTGATAAAATAAGATTGATTTTAAAATTAGACATGTATTCTTCTTATTATTTCTGACAATGGATTTCTACCCATGAACTTATTTTTATTTTTACCTTTCACCATTTGACGTGAATCTCGACACTTGCCTTAGGTGAAGAGATCCAGTTACTAAGTGTTAGGTAAGTGTCTTTGGCATTCCCTTTTTCGTTTGATGCGAATCTCGACACTTGACTTAGGTGAAGAGACCCGGTTACTAAGTCTATGGTATCCACTGACATTTTATCCCCCCTCCCCCCTTTTTATCTTTTTCGCAACACTATTCAGGGTAGTCCACTGTCTCTTAACAATTTGAAGAATTTTGTCTAATTTCTCAATATTTCTCTTCCTATCTTGACAGGGGCAAACTTAGGAGTATTTTTCAATTTCTAAACGGTTTCGACAATATTCAAACAAGGCTAATTTTGACTCCTATCACTTGCTACCAATTTTTACAAAATTCAATATTCTTTTATCAGTTTCCTTAACTTTTTCTATTTAGAAATCTCTTTAATGTAAAATTTTAAAAATTTCAGTGAAATTTTAATTCTCCATCTTTAAAGGCTTATCTTCTCAATTTTTTTTCAATTTTTCTCTCTCTTCCCTCACCCCCATTGTAAATGCCATTGTCCCTAATGGCATGACTAGATTGGTGCAAAGAGGATTTGGGCCAAAGGGAACAACGAGTAGGGTTTTCCTGAGGGGTTCAAGGTATGCCACCTGGTCTCGAATCAAGAAAATAAAAACTCTAATCCTAAAAGTAATTAAAAATTATGTTGGGTTGCCTCCCAACCAGTGCTAAGTTTAACGCCTTCAGTCGAATACATTCAATCACTTTTTCCATCTATACTCTCTGACTCACTTTCATCTTCCGACAGATAGGGCTCAAACTGGGCTAACCAAGGGGTAAACAAGTCATTTAAAAAGTTATCCACTATATCTACCTTGAACTCATCTTCCCTTAGGTTTGGATACTTGGGGGCACTACAAATGTTTAATTGGACTTTCTGCTTCCCTAATGAAGTGTTCATTTTTCCCGATTTATGGTTGATGTTTGTATTGGCCGTTTCTAGAAACAGACATCTTAAGATTATCGGGATATGGTTCAGCTCCTCGATTGGGGTCATGTCTAGGATAAAATCCAATAGGAAGTGACAACCCCCTACCCTGACCATGACATCCTCAATAACACTTCAAGGAGTGTTGACTGACTAATTAGCGAGTTGCAGAATTATCGGGGTTGATTTTAACTCGTCGATCCTGAACTTATCATAAATGGATGGAAGCGGAGTTATACTGGCCCTAAAATCCACTAATGCCCGATCAAAAGTGATTCCAGTGATGGCACAACTTATGAGAGGAGCACTAAGGTCTTTCATATTCTGGGGGAGTTGATTTAGGAGATCTGCACTAACATCTGTCAAGAGCATCAATTTTTGTGGGGCCAATTGTGGCTCCATCATTTGAGTACACAGCTCTTTCAAGAACTTTGCATAGGCCGGGATATGTTGGATCGCATTGAGAGAAGGGATGTTAATATGGACTTTCCGGCTCTCCTCGTTGTGAGTTTCTTTGTTCTTTAGCACTGGCCCGACTGTGAATACAATTGGAAAGGGAACTACGAGTTGGTTTACTATAGGCTCTGCTTCTAAAGTTTCCTTTCCTTCTTCTTCTCCCCCCAACTTAGGGTATTCCTGCTCTTTTTCATTAACTCTCTTTTTCTCACACGGGTCCTCTAAAATCCTCCCACTCCTTAAGGTTGTAATGGCCTTGGTATTTTCACACTAAGGATTCTTAGGAGGTAGCTGAATTTGTTGTGGAGGAAAACCTGATGGCTGATTTCTAGGAGTTGCAACCGGTTGACTCGGTATTTTCCCTACTTCTCTCCTTGCCTTGGCTTCGGCTAGCTGTCCTATTTGGCTCTCTAATCTATCAATGGACTCCTGTTGATTTAGGATCAGCTGCTGAAGCTGCATGAATTGGTCATCTACTATATGTGCTTGAGGAGGTTGTGGGTAAGCCCGATAAGGTTGAGCCGGTTGGTTCCTAGGATGTATCTACTGAAATTGACTTTGCATTTGTGGCCTCTGAAATTAGTGGGCCATGGAGTTATATAGGTTGTATTGGGATTGTGTATAGGTTTGACATGGTTGAGCCGGTTGAGTCCCATGGTAATCATTGTACTCCTAGTGGGTCTGTGCTTCAGACCACTGAGAGTGCATATTTGGCAGAGGGTTTTCTTGGACTTGGGCCCTATAATTGAAAATGGGCCGATTTTCCCACCCAAGGTTATGGACTAGAGAATGGGTTAGCCTTGGGTTGGAAAAATTTGTTGGCCACATGTATTTGGTTTGGATAGGCTGGTTGACATGGGCTCGCCGCAGGGCACTGGCTGACATGATGAGCCGGGCTTGCACAGATGGAACATGATGGATATGATGACAAGGTTGGGTATGGGCCACTTTGTTGACGATGTGCAAGGACTTCGTCAAGTCTTTGGGCCATACCATTAATCTTGTCCATTTGTCGAGACATGTGGTTTCAATCTATCTGTGGCTCAGGTTGGAAGTAATTTCTCATTCCAAAAACTCCGGCCATTGAATTCATTTTATTTTAACCCCCATTTTCTTCTCTTTTTTTTGAAATTTGAAATTTAAATTTTGAATTTTAATTTAAAATTTAGATCTTGAAATTTAAATTTTGAAATTTAAACTCAAAATTGATTTTTAATTTTTTTTTAATTCAAAATTTAAATTTTTGAAATTTAAATTCAAATTCAGATTTTGAAATTTAAATTCCTAAAATTTAAATTCAAATTTGAATTTTTAAATTTTTTATTTTCTCTTTTTTCCTTTTTTATTTTTTATTTTTAATTTTTTATATTTTTTAAAGGCAAACAAATCAACCACACGACCTAGGGACAGACTTAGGGTTTCCTAAACTAGTGGTTCAACCAATATGAATCCTTTTAGGTTTCACTTGGAATTACACCACTTCCTTTGGTTAGCCAGGTAAGAAGTGGGGATGTGAGAGGCTCCCCTTGCTCTTGCAAGGACCTAATTAAGTAACCACAAAACCCGCTTATGCATAGCTGTTTAACCTCTTTCCTTAGACACCAACCGCTGGTTATGGAAAGTTATTTCAAGCTTCCCTAAAATTCAGCACACCTTTGAACCAAATGTGAGGCTTCCCAAAAGGATCTTTCTATCCAAATTTTAAATTAGGTTTAGGGTGAACACACATGAATGGTGGTGATTTTTGGGCCAAGGAAGGGTAATGAAATCCCCACCTTATCTTATTTAGGTTGGATGCCCTTAAATGAATTAACAAAAAGACAAAATAAACACAACAAAATGCAACTAACTACAATGCATGAACAATTATTTCTAAGATGCAATTCAACAATTAAACCTAAAAGAATAAAGCAAACAACAAAGCAAAATGAACAATTAAAATAATAAAAGAGCACCTAACACAATCACAACAATAATAATTTCAGCAATTAAATAAACCTATATGATGCATGCTCTAGAATATCAAACCGTAAATAATGGAATGAAAATGAAAGAGAAATATTCAAAATTTTTTTTGATTTTTTTCTATAAATTTAATTCAAAATTTAAATTTTTGGGAGTTAAAATTCAAATTCAAATTTTGAAATTTAAATTTGAATTTTTTTTTTAATTTTAAACTTTTTTCTTTTCAAATTCGAAAATTTTAAATTTAAATTTTTAAATTTGAAATTCAAATTCAAATTCAGATTTGAATTAAAATTTAAATATAAATCTAGATTTGAAATTTAAACTCAAATTCGAAAATTTCAACAATTTCCTATTTAGAAATTAATTGTTAAATTAAACAACTACCAAAAATAAATTCTAACAAACTAAATCCTAATCTGAAAATAAAATGATCAAAAAGAAAATTATGGAAGAAATAGATAAAATAAAAGAAAAAAATACAAATCTAAAAAAAAATTAAACCAAAAATAAAATAAACAAACAAAAAAATGCTGAATTTTTTTATTCCTACATTTTTTGTTTTTTTAATAAAAGAAAAACACAAATCTAAAAACTAATACGAAAATAAGATTAACAAAAGAAAAATACGCTGAAAAAATAAATAAAATAAAATAAAAACGAAATTTTTTTATTTCTTTTTATTGTTTTTTATCTAAAATAAAAGAAAAAAACCGAATATAAATTTAAACCGAAGATAAAATAAAAGAAAATTAACAAAAGAAAATTATGCTGCAATAAATAAATAAAATAAAATAATTTTTTTGTTTTTTAATCTAAAATAAAAGAAAACACAAACCTACGAAAGCAAAAAAAATCGAACAATAAATTAAAATAAAGAAAGAAGAATAGATCTAGAAACAAAATGGAAGCAAAATAATACTAGTGAAAAAAAATCAGATCTAAAACAAATTAATTAAAAATTCAAAAAATAAAATGGAATGACTACACCCAAAACGCAATCCAATTTCTCTTCTCTTCTCTTTCGTCTCGCAATCCCGTAATGCTCTGGTACCCCACCTTTTGCTATTCCGTCCTGCAGAATTAAAGAGAAACAAGAATTAAAATAAGATAACGAATCAAGTAATACGAAAAAGAAAAAATAATGAAACAAATCCGGAAAAAGTAAATAAAAATTTTTTTCGTGCTTCCCTGGCAACGGCGCCAAAAGCATGGTGTGTCCGGAAGTGTGTCGTTAAACACCCCGGAACACCAGTTTAAACATTTATAATTTTTACCATTTTCTCAAACAATTACAAATGAAGTAAAAGGGTGATAACGAGTCATATCCATAGGGAAGCGAGGGGAAAATTAATATGTACTTAGATCCAGACAAGAGAATATAATCGAGAATTGCAGAAAATAAGAAAATAGAATCTATTATTGTTGAAATTAAAAATTCAGAATTAAACAAGACAATAACTAAAATTCAGAAATTAACAGAGTACTAAAATTAACAAAAGAAATAAATAAAAATGATCCAGAATCTAGATCCGGTGGCGGTAGCTGCAGATCGGCCAAACAGCTTGCAAAAACCCCTCCTGACAAGAACCGGGTGTTCGTCCTTTCTACAACCCTCGAACCCCTCGAGACACCTTAGCCTTGAACCGAATGAATTCAGATCTACAAAACAGAGAAACAAACAAGAATTAAATCTAAAAGATTGCAAAAATAAAAATAACAGAAAAGAAAATAAAGAAAAGAAAAGAATGGTTGATCAGATCTAGTGGTGGTAGTTGCAGAATGGTTCAATAGTTTGTAGGAACCCCTCCTGACAATATCCGGGCGTCCTCCCCTTCTACAACCCTTGAACTCCTCAAGAAACCTTAGCCTTGTTAACTGGGTGAATTGACCAACCCCTTCTACAGGGCCCCTGTGACCCTTTTTATAGGGAAGGGTGGACATAACTGAAAATAAGGAAAAAGATGGGGGCGATAGCTGGGATTTAGCAAAATTAGGGATGCCCTAGGGTTTCTAATGGATGGCTAAGATGGTTTTGGGGTGATCCTATGGCTGAAAATGGAAGGAGAGGGCACCCGATATTATGTAGGGCTGAGATTTGGGCGCCCAGAAATGGAGGGTGTAGATTAGAACATCTAGAGTTGAAGGGTTAAGATTAAAAGAATATGTGGTGCCCTAAATTGAATGGTGGGGATATATGATGGAGGGAGTGGCTGAGATTTAATGGTGAGGAGTTGAATAGTGAGGATTAGCAAAACAGGTGGCACCCTAGGATTTAGAAGCTACAAAGGAGAGCCCTAAAATGGATGGTGGAGATTAGAAGGAGTGGATGATGGAGATTTCACATATGGGGTGGCTAGGGTTAGCAAAATAGGAAAATAATGGGTAAAAAAAGCTCCCTAGGGTTTGCTAAGGAGAGGGGAGCATGGTAATACAGTAGGATGGGTGTCAACTGGGTTTAGCAGAAAGGAGGCGCCCTCCTGTTATCAGTTCTTTATAGAAACACCCCCTCTCTCAGCTAGTTTGAATACCAGCTTCCCAAAAACTACACTTCAGCCTAGAAAACTTCCCAATTTTCTACATAATTTGCATAGAGACCCTCAAAGGTCACATAATTGATTTTAACTGGGAAAATGGTACACTTTGACTATCCTAAAGCCGAAAATACCCCTGAATTGATGCCCTTAAAGCATCAAAATGCAGGGTTATCAGAGAGAGAACTGTTGATGGAGCAGATGGTCTTACACTTAACCTCTCAACCCATGATGATCAAACACTGCCCAATAAGAGAGGACCTCTCCCTCGGATGCAAGGTACAGTGTTGCACTCTCTACTCACATGGATCCTGGGAATGAAAACCTTTTGCAAACATTTTGTGAAACCATAATATATATGTATATCGCTATATAAATATATTTTGCAAAAACAAATCTCAACAAATTTAAAATCAACTGCCGGCAGTTTAGGTTTCCATCAGAGAGAGTGCATTCCTCGATCATTCACTTTGTCCGACAAAGGGGCTGATCCTATCACTATGATCACCCACTCATGTGAATTCTTGGACTACCCCAATATACCCAGGTTTTGACCCCGTCTAAGGATTTCATTGATTGGCATATCAAAGATAGTCTAATCTAACACCTAGTGCAGTACCATAATCGAGTCTAGAGGTCAAATTTAACTTTCCAGTTTTGCCCATCTATCTCCAAGGTCCGGGGCATTACTGGAATTTGGTTCGATTCAAGGTTTCAAAAAAACCCACACTGCATGTGCTTCAGGTCTCACCCTAGCAGCTGAGACAAGCCACCCCAATCCACTTGGCAGCACATCGGTGTCAACCTTGGTAGGATAAACCTCCCCAGGTCTATCCAATGGTTGTGAAGATTCTAAACTAACACGAGTCTCATAAGTGTCCAATTTAAGGGTACTATGCAGAAACACACCATAATAACATGAATCAATTATGTTCTTTGTTCATTTACAATAAATGTCTATAAGTACATCAATCTGATTGGAGGTAAGCGCAATGCCTAACAGTTTCGACACTTAGCCTATTTTCTAGAAATTGAAAATACAAGGTGAGGAGGGGGGAATTCAGGTTCTTGATCAACCTAGTCCATCATCTCGTTGGTGCACGCCAAGGACTTTAACTTGCTGAGGTCAAACTTCGAGCACACCGAGGCTACTAGCATCCAGCACAACTTAACTCCCTAATGAAAGGCGTTGGATCCAAACTCCTCCCTCTCCTTGAAGAAGTCGGGCAAAGTCTTGAACACTTCAACTACATGGACCTCGGTAGCATGGACGTCGTTGAGAAATATGGACTGTTGTTCGATGAGTTCGGCCTCCTTCTCCTATAACTATTGGTCCTTGCGCCCGAGCTCCTCAGTTACATTCCCAACCTCCCTCGCCAGGTTCGCGTTACGATCCCGCTCCACCCCGAGCTTGTCCTTTTGGTCGCTGAGGAGACAAACAACCCACTCATTTCGGGACCTGTACTCTATTGCTTTCTCCTAAATAGCCTAGGCCCTAGCTAAACTACCCTCAGCCTACCATAACAAAGAGTGCGCCAAAGTGCTCGCTTACAAAAGAGATGAAGAGAAATGAGTCTAGAATGAAGGTCTGAATGAATACAATGGGAAGGTCAGGAACATACGACCATGAGGCAACGCATAAGCTTTCCCCTGAGCTCATCGGGACATGACTCGTGAAGCCTCACAACCTCTTCATGAAAGACGACCTCTGTGATCCTCACCAGGGTGGTCTGAAAGTCCATGATGGTGCACCTCTCCTCGGAATCAGCTTTGGCATTCGAGCTTCAAGAGGTCCTGGCCTTGGGTGGTGGAAGGGGATCCTCAAATACATGGGCGGCCTCGGGGACTAGCAAGGTCCTTTTTAGTCGATCTCCCATGACTAGGTCAACGACTGGTACGATCTCAGCAGTTCACACGACGGTCTCTGGAGTAGCGACCTAAGGTGCATCTTGGTGAGCCACCTTCCTCTTCTTCCTCTTTATGGCTTGGAATAGCCCAGAAGTTGGCATGCCCGACATGTCTCCCGCATAAGAAATTCAAGGGTAAGCCAAACTATAAAAATAAAAGAAAGTAAAGAATAAAGAAAAATGTCCAAGCCTAAGGTGATGACCTACCCGGAGGACTCAGCCCGGCTTGGATCAGCTTCTCCTCAGCTAAGTACACAACATGGATTTTCGGTCCACTAGGACCTACACTCTTTCCTGTAACCGCTCACTCAGAGTTTCCTCAACAGAGTCCCTCACTTCCTCTCTCCAAGTCATCAGGAATGGCCATCCAGAACTTATGTCAAGGAAGAAATACTTCCTCTTCCACACCGGTACCTTGGAGGGGAAGCCGTTCAGTAGCTTACACCCAGGCCGGTAGGACAGGTAATAACTATACATCCCGGGAGTGATGGAAGGGTTCTTCTTTACATGGCACAGGCCAATGAAGGTCTTAACATCTAGGGGCATGCCGACGTGGTGGCCGAATGAGATGGTGCCAACCAAAGTCCTAATGGAGTTGGGATGAAGCCTATCTAAACTAATGTTGTAATAGTTTAGTACCTCAGGGATCACCGGATGAAGGTGGACCGAAGACCTACTTTCAAGGCCTCCTCGAAGATAGCAATCCTGTTGTCCCAATGCTTCCACAGGTATCCCTCAAGAGGAAGAGAGTATCCAAACTCATTCAGAATCCTATACCGAGCTCTAAGCTCATAAACGTTATTAGCAGAGAGCTCGGAAAGACCGAACTACTCTGGTGCTTTAACACTACGTGAAGACGAGACCCTCTTATGAGAACCATGCCGGTCTTGAGTCGAGGTCCCTTCCTCAGCCTGGTAGGACGGACCCCCCTCTTCCTTGCACTCACTACTAGACATTGTGAATAAAATGGAGCTAAGGGAAATGACTCACCTAAGACGAATAGACCAACCTCACCAACAATACTGATCACTCTGATAACATTGAGCTCCGCAATCTCACTAGAAACTCCAAAGACAGGGACGAGAAAAATGGGCCTCTGAGGGTCCCATTTATAGATGGATGGACCGAACTATGGGCGGTTGAGATCGGTTGGATCCAATGGTTCACAAGGGAGCGACGGTTTGTATTCTGAGGCAAAATCAGTTTAGCACATTTTTTATGTCTATGTGACCTAATAGTTGTGTGACATCCATGCGTCCACAATATGCTACCTTGTGCCTAGGCTGGACCGACTGAACTGACCAAATACCGAACCATTGATCAGACTACAAACAAGGATGGAGAACAGACCAAATCACCTCAAGTTATAACTAGTCCCTTGTCGAACTAACCACTCCGAACTTGGGAGTGGGGGCCAACTGATGAGGGATAATTTGGTCATCCAATGACATCATGACATGTGGCATCATAGCTGTTCGCAGTTTGGTCTCTCGAGGTGGTGCTGAGGTCCCTAATGACCGAGGAAAAGCTTGAGATGAACAATAAGGAGAATGGAAACGAAGTCGGCAATGAGAGGTGACTCGCTTCTGCCAACTTAACCTGAGTTCAGTTAGTGACTTTCCAGACAACCTCCTCCTTAAGTGGGTTATGGTCTCTGACTTCCCCGAGATCACAACGCCATGCCGGAAGAGCCGATTATCACCCCGCCCACTTCGGGTGCAACTGGATAAGCCTTATCCACTTACGCGGAGTCCACCTCTAGGCATGAAACCACCTCTGAATCAAACGGTTCAGAGATCCCGGACGTGTTTCATGAGGCTCACGGCAGCCCACCTATATAAGGGCCTCACCTCCAACCTCAAAAGGTAAGCACAATTTAGCTCTCAAGCAGTTTATGTCTCTTGCGTTCTTGCAATCACATCTCTAGTTTGCTAACTTAAGCATCGAAGTGCCCACCCCGGGTAAAGCAACCCAGATACTTTAATCTCTCTCTCTCTCTCTCTCTCTCTCTCTCTTGTAGCTCGACCAAGTGACCTATTTAGCCTAACATCCAAGCTATTCGCCAATAGGGAACACCTGATCGGGCATCATCAAATTCTTCTTACGATAATTTCAAGTTGAATTATTCGTTTGTCTTCACCTTTCGGTCAATCTGTCTTGATGCAATTAATTCAAAAAGGAGATGATATTGCCTAGTTTGAAGTCCAATGTTTCAGCGAAAGTTTTTATGAATGAAGGAAGCAGAGGAGTTATAATTGTCTCTACCTATCTTATCTATTTTGTGAAGGGAAAAAGATATTCGTTCTTCCAGCCAGGGAACTCATTCCAGGTGATATTGTTGAACTCAAGGTAGGTAACAAGGTTCCAGTTGACATGTGAGTTTTGCATTTTATATAGTCCACTTTGAAGGTCAAGCAGGGCCCACTGATGGCCAAACCATGATAGATGGTTGGATGAAATTTCAAAAATTTCTTTCAGCCTTTCAAGAATCGCATTCCCAAGATTTAAAAAAGCTGCATTTTTCAAGGATCGTTCTTGCATCGATATTGGACCAGATTTAAACCAAATAAAAAAAAGGAGAACTGTACCTTATACGGATTCCACAAATGTATCTTCCAAAGTGGTAGTTCACGCCAAAATTAAATCCCAAAACCAGCCTCCACTAAAGATGGCACAGCTTGGAATGAAGCCGGTTCAACAATGCAGTTTTCAGCAAAATTGCAATTCAACTCTTTGGATCGAACAAGGGAGGTGAGCACGAATTTTCTTGCAAAAATCAGAGATTAAACTGATCAAGATCAATCACAAAAGGGGAGATCAAATTAGGGTTTCTAGGGTGGCAAGACCAGAGAGAGAACTAAAAGCAGAGTGATAAAGAGCAATTTGATTTCTTTTCTTAAGCCTTAAGGAGCACCACTCCTAATCGAATTAGGAGGTTCTTAATCCAAATCTTTATTTGGATTTGGACTCTATTAGTGGATAAGAGTTATCCTCTTATGAGAATGGGTGCTCTAAACCCATATCCAAACCCAGATTCGCCCATGTCACATGACTGCTTAAACTATCATGTAACTGAAGGGATGAGAGATCCATCGTATGGACGCCCAAATCTTGCGGAATAAAAGGGGGCGAATTTCAAAAATTTTTCTCTCCCTTCAACTGGGAATCGCATTCCCTATTTAGAAAATCATATTTTCAATGATCAATCTTGAACCATAAACTAAACCAGATCTGAATAAAAGCAGTAGGAGAGAATTATACCTGATACGGAGAAGTAATATCTCCCAATGGAGGTGTTCACGCCCAAGGAAGGATCCAAAACTGCTCCCACTGAAAATGGCGCAATGCAGAAAGGAGCAGAATCAGCAGTGTTCTTCTCCAAGAACCTTGTCCTTCGCAAGAAACAACAGGATGGAACGTGAGCACAGCTTCCTATCAGTCCTTTCACAAAGAACTGATTATCAAGATCAAATCTTGACTTCTCCCACAACTGGAGATTGAACTGGCAAGGAAGGCGGCAAGAAGAAGGAGACGGCAAGAAAGAATTCTGCAGGGTTGCTTAATTCTTTCTTTTGTGATTTCAGCTCTGAAGAGAATGTGAATATATGTCTTCTAAAGGCTGCCGCCCCCTCCTTATTTGTAATTCCAAAGGATCAGCTCCAAATCCAATTAGGAGTTGCTGATCCAAATCTTATTTGGATCAAAACATCTCTTTAGGTGATAAGGATAAACCCTTATCTTGTCTGCAGATTGGATCAACCTTCTCCTAATCTTATTAGGAGGTTTTCATATCCAAATCATATTTAGATCTGGACTCTCTGAGTGGATAGGGTTAAGGCCCTATCCTATCTGCTGATCCATCTCTTATTTCGCCCATATTTAACTTATTAAATAAGTCCAGTTCAAAATGGGCATTAGGCCCATTAAGCTTATGTGCTCACTTAACCTTCCTAACTGCTGCCCAGTTGGGCTTCCTTGTATGGCGTGGGACCCAAGCATTGATCTACTCATCAGCCACATGGGTTCAGCCCAGCCTTTGTCACAAGGCCAAGCCGAATACACTGCTATGGACAGTGCACCCCTGAAACCCATCAAATGGGCTTTGTGGTCCCAACACTTACCCTAAGTGGTCCTTAGGCGAAGCCACCTTGTAACACCCAGGGACTGTGGGCAGATGCAAGATTAGCCCATCAGGTATTACCCTCAATGGTCTTACACTTAACCTCTCAGCCCATAATGATCAAACACTACCCGACAAGAGAGGACCTCTCCCTCGGCTGCAAAGAACAGTATTGCACTCTCTGCTTATATGGATCCCGGGAATTAAAACCTTTTGCAAACATTTTAGAAACCATAATATACATACTTTTATATCTCATATAAAATATACTTTGCAAAACATATCTCAACGATTGAAATCGGCTGCCGGCAGTCTTGGTTTCCATCACTGAGAGTGCATCCCCGATCATTACCTTTGTCCGACAAAGGGGCTGATCCTGTCACTATGATCACCCACTCAGATGAATTCTCAGACTACCCCAACATACCCAGGTTTTGACCCCCGCTAAGGATCTCACTGATTGGTACATCAAAGACAGCCCAATCTGACACCTAGTGTAGTATCATAATCGAGTCTAGGGGTCGGGTGTAACTTTCCAATTTTGCCCATTAATCTCCAAGGTCCAGGGCAACACTGGAAATCTGGTCCAGTTCAAAGATTCAATTAATCCTACATTGTATGCGCCTAGGGTCTCACCATGGCAGCTGAGACAGGCCACCCCAACCGACTTGGTGGCACAACAATGTCAGCCTTATCAGGATAGGTCTCCCTAGACCGACCCACTGGCTGTGAACATTCTAAACTAATACAAGTCTCATTAGGTGTCCAATTTAAGGGTATTTCACAGAAACATACCAAGGGAACATGAATCAAATATGCACTTTTATTCATTTACAATAAACTCATAAAGTACATCATTTGCAACCGATTGCTTTTACCCCGGAGGGCGGATCTACTAGAGTCCAGACTCCATTGGTCTCCATTGAGTCTATCTCTGCTCTCATGGCCTCCACCCACTTCTGGGAATCTATGTCCAACAAAGCTTCCGCGTAAGTCACGGGATCCTCCTCACTAGTCAAGGTTTCCACCAGGTAACTATCCTGGTCATAACCATAACGGACTGGTGGCCTGGATACCTGAGTGGATCTTCTAGGTTGGTCACTACCTGGAACTTGTGGGACATCTCCCACTGCTCCTGAACTCTCCTCATCAAGGACTATTTCCAGACAATGGGTGTCCACGATATAATCGATTTCCAAGAATTGTGCATTTCGGCTGTAGAACACCTTCTGCTCACTTGGGTCATAGAATAGGTAACCCACAGAGCCTTTTGGGTAGCCTACAAATAGCCAACGGCTGGTCTTGGATTCCAACTTGTCTGCACTCGTTCTTTTAACGTGTGTTGGACAACCCCAAATCTTCAAGTGTCTGACACTTTGTTTCTTTCCGATCCAAAGTTCATATGGAGTGTTCGGAACCGATTTGGTTGGAACCCGATTCAGCACGTAAATCCCAGTCTCTAATGCGTAACCCCAAAAGGATGTGGGTAACTCTGAGTGTATGAGAAGTGACCGGACCATATCCAATAAGGTCCTATTCCTCCTCTCTGAAACACCGTTAAGTTGTGGTGTAGTAGGAGGAGCTAACTATGATACTATCCCATTGTCCTTTAAGTAGTCCCTGAATTCGTCAGAGAGATACTCGCCACCTCGATCTAATCGAAGGGCTTTAATTTCTCTCCCTAACTGTTTCTCAACCTCTTGTCTGAACTCTTTGAACTTTTCAAAGGATTCAGACTTGTGTCTCATTAGGTACACGTAACTATATCGTGAAAAATCATCGGTGAAGGTGATGAATTACACGTGTTGATTCCGTGTCCTAACACGCAGGGGACCACACACATCACTATGTATAAGGTTAAGTGTGCCTGTACATCTTTCAGGCTTACCGTTAAATGGTCGTTTAGTCATCTTGCCTTGTAGGCAAGGCTCACAAGTGGGAATATCTTCTATAGTTAGAAAATCCAAATGACCATCCTTTACCGACCTTGTGATTCGGTCAACACCGATGTGGCCAAGTCGGTAATGCCACACGCATGTGGGATTAACTGTATCACGGGCTCTCTTCTTGGGGATTTCAGCCGACGTAGTTTCGGTTATGTTAGTTTCTAGAGAAGGATGTAGAACATAGAGACCGTTCTCCAGTTCCCCATATGCGATGAATCTGTTATTTCTTTTAATAGTAATCGTATTACTAAAGAAGACAGAATAACCATTTGCACACAGTTTTGAGATAAAAATCAAATTTCTCCTTAAATTTTGCACATAAAGACGATCTTTCAGTACAATAGTTCCTTCTCTAAAAAGTAACTCCACGGTTCCTATGTCCGCGGCTGCAACAGTTGTAGTAGTCCCCAAGTAGAGTGTGACTTCTCCTTCACTCAGCCTTCTGCTTACTTTGAACCCCTGCAGTGAGTTACACACATGAGTTGAAGCCCCGTAGTCAATACACCAGGACGAAGAAGCTACCAATAGATTGGTTTCTATAACACAAGTTTCAAAATTACCTTTCTTGGATTCCAGGTAGGCAGGACAGTTTCTTTAACAGTGGCCGGTCTTCTTGCAAAAATGGCAGGCATCTGATGCCTTGTCCTTCCTCTGTTTCTTGGGTTTGGCAGCCTTCTTCTGGGGCTTTCTCTTTGTCTTCCTTTTCTTGCCCGATTTGCCAGTTTCAACAAGCATGGCAATGGGATCATCCTTTTTAATCAATTCTTCGGCCATCTACAACATATTGTTGAGTTCCTGCAAGCTGACGTTCAGCTTGTTCATGTTGTAATTCATGATGAATGGATTAAAGGATGGAGGCAGAAAGTTGAGAATAGCATCGATCTGTGTTACCAGATCCAGCCCGGATCCAAGAGCCTCCAGTTCGTTGATATACCCCATCATCCAGAGACAATGGTCGTGAACTTGTTGGCCCTTGGACATCTGCGCGGTCATGAACTGTTTCAAGATCTTCTGCCGAGTAGAACGATTCTGCTCTTCGTACATTGTCTTGAGACTGTCCAATACGTCCTTAGCAAGTTTGATCTGATCGAACTGCCTCTGAATTGGGTTGTCCAAGGAGGCAATGATATAGCAGCGGGCAAGGGAGTTTTTCTCCACCCATTCTTGGTATTCTCTTCTCCGGGCCTCAGAAGCCCTATCTCCCGGACGATCCGGAGAAGGATTCTTGGCTACCTTATCCAATTTCTCAGAGGTTAAGACCAACATAAGGTTCCTGTACCAGTTGGCATAGTTTAGGCCCTTCAACTTGTTATCATCAAGCAACTTTGCAAATTGTCCGTTTGTCATTTTCTGATAAAAGAGCAAACATCAGTCCACAACCTAATTTGATTCATGTTCATTTCATAGATATGGATTTTAATCTACGTTCCATTTCCATTTATTCATCTCTGAGATTTCCCTCCTTTCTCAGTGACGGAGACTACGGGTTGTCTCTAGAAATGTGGGAAATCACATAGGGTGCATGGAGCCAACTGTTTCAGCTGCATAACCCCACCACCTTTCTGTGAAGGATCATATCCACTCATCATATGAGTTTTCCCTTTGGCCTCTGTCAGACAAGGTTCAGAGCTGTTTTCATGTAAACCTTTCTGTCCAGTGAGTGCTTACCCATCATATTCGTGAACGCCAAGGTACCGAGAGTTTCTATTTTCTGGTGAACCCCCTCCCACATCGGTCTATGACGCCCCTATCATCTTATGAAACACTCAGACAAGCCCAACAGCAAATGGATAGCCCATTTTCTAGTGTGTTTCCTCATTACTGAAGGACCCATCCTCATGCTAGTGATGGAACGCCTTTAGAGAGTTCATCATATGAATCTCCCTATCTCATGCACTCATATTAGCTGGAGGGAACAGTTAATTACGCCATATTTTGATCTAGGTCAACCAAAGTGGCTCCCACTGACTTTCATAAAGCCAGGTTTCGGTGGGCCTAAATCGGCTAAGGTTTCGCACGTAACCTCTTGATGAGGTGTGGGGCCCACCACTGAGGGAGGTCATCCAATGACCATAAGGGACACCATGGCAATGATGTGCATTCAGCCATGGTGTGCGCAAGAGCCACTGTCGATCGAGCATGGGCCAAGTACTTATGGTCCATGTACGTAGCACATCACACATCCACACATCACATGCAAGGATAAATTGATCCAATCAATTAATTATCTGTAAAGCCCATTTGAAGTCCAATTTAAAACCATAACATTAACCATTAATATTATCTAGGTATATGGGCCGAATTAGGGTTGATGGGTTCGGCCCATATAGCTTTATCCGCAGAGTGGGCTTTTAGCAGTTTTAACCATTTAAAACTGGGCCTTTACAGGTTGGGCCAAATTAACCATTTAATTAAATATCAATCCTCAGGCCCATTAGTGGGAAAAATAGGGCTGACTTTTAGCCTAGATCGAACCCTAGATTTGGTTCAAACAATTTGAACCAATCTTGGTTCGAATGGGTTTAGGGTTTGATCTTTAATTAAATCTTTAATTCAAGAAAATAATCTGAAATTAAATTCTGATAAAAGAACAATCAAGAATCAGTCTATCAGGGTTGTTCGCACAATCCATCCTTCAAAACAGAGGTTAGGTCACAGTTTGCAGTTTCATAAACTACAAATCGCAGATTGCGATTCTCCCATCTGCGAAATCTCCTTCCTTACGCCGCCATCTTCAATCCAAAATAAAATAAATAGAAATCCTAATTTCTATTAATTATTACATCAGATCGAATACCTATACATTCAGTCTAAAAAATAAAAAAAAAATTATTTTACAAACCAAATGTAATAAAATAATCCAAAAACTGCAAAAACACAGGTTCCCTGCGCAAATCAAGATTTCGATCTCCTCTTGTACAAACAGCCCATAAATCAAGAAAATCATAAAGAACAATTCTAAACAATAATCAGATTTATATAAAAATTAATTTCAGATTATTCGCCCATAATTTTGGGAACAAATTTCCCAAAACCCATATCTGCGCAAATTGGGTAGAACGCCATCTGCAATTTGCGCAGGTTCAGATCTGAAACAAATTGGTTCAAGATTTGAACCTGGCTCTGATACCACTGAAGGGATGAGAGATCCATGATATGGACGCCCAAATCTTGCGGAATAAAAGGGGGCAAATTTCAAAAATTTTTCTCTCCCTTCAACTGGGAATCGCATTCCCTATTTAGAAAATCATATTTTCAATGATGGAGCAGAATCGGCAGTGCTCTTCTCCAAGAACCTTGTCCTTTATAAGAAACAGCAGAATGGCACGTGAGCACAGCTTCCTATCAGTCCTTTCACAAAGAACTGATTATCAATATCAAATCTTGACTTCTCCCACAACTGGAGATCAAACTAGCAAGGTAGGCGGCAAAAAAGAATTCTGCAGGGTTGCTTAATTCTTTCTTCTGTGATTTCAGCTCTGAAGAGAATGTGAATATATGTCTTCTAAAGGCTGTCGCCCCCTCCTTATTTGTAATCCCAAAGGATCAGCTCCTAATCCAATTAGGAGTTGCTGATCCAAATCTTATTTGGATCAAAACATCTCTTTAGGTGATAAGGATAAACCCTTATCTTATCTACAGATTGGATCAACCTTCTCCTAATCTTATTAGGAGGTTTTCATATCCAAATCATATTTAGATCTGGACTCTCTGAGTGGATAGGGTTAAGGCCCTATCCTATCTGCTGATCCATCTCTTATTTCGCCCATATTTAACTTATTACATAAGTCCAATTCGAAATGGGCTTTAGGCCCATTAAGCTTATGTGCTCACTTAACCTTCCTAACTGCTACCCAGTTGGGCTTCCTTGTATGGCGTGGGACCCAAGCATTGATCTACTCATCAGCCACATGGGTTTAGCCCAGCCTTTGTCACAAGGTCTGGCCGAATACACTGCTATGGACAGTGCACCCCCTGAAACCCATCAAATGGGCTTTGTGGTCCCAACACTTACCCTAAGTGGTCCTTAGGCCAAGCCACCTTGTAACACCCAGGGACTGTGGGCAGATGCAAGATTAGCCCATCAGGTATTACCCTCAATGGTCTTACACTTAACCTCTCAGCCCATAATGATCAAACACTACCCGACAAGAGAGGACCTCTCCCTCGACTGCAAGGAACAGTGTTGCACTCTCTGCTTATATGGATCCCGGGAATTAAAACCTTTTGCAAACATTTTAGAAACCATAATATACATACTTTTATATCTCATATAAAATATACTTTGCAAAACATATCTCAACGATTGAAATCGGCTGCCGGCAGTCTTGGTTTCCATCACTGAGAGTGCATCCCCGATCATTACCATTGTCCGACAAAGGGGCTGATCCTGTCACTATGATCACCCACTCAGATGAATTCTCAGACTGCCCCAACATACCCAGGTTTTGACCCCCGCTAAGGATCTCACTGATTGGTACATCAAAGACAGCCCAATCCGACACCTAGTGTAGTATCATAATCGAGTCTAGGGGTCGGGTGTAACTTTCCAGTTTTGCCCATTAATCTCCAAGGTCCAGGGCAACACTGGAAATCTGGTCCAGTTCAAAGATTCAATTAATCCTACACTGTATGTGCCTAGGGTCTCACATTGGCAGCTGAGACAGGCCACCCCAACCGACTTGGTGGCACAACAGTGTCAGCCTTATCAGGATAGGTCTCCCCAGACCGACCCACTGGCTGTGAACATTCTAAACTAACACGAGTCTCATTAGGTGTCCAGTTTAAGGGTATTTCACAGAAACATACCAAGGGAACATGAATCAAATATGCACTTTTATTCATTTACAATAAGCTCATAAAGTACATCATTCTGATTGAAGCTAAGGGCATACAAAACTGTCCAACAGTTACATCCTGATTAATCACATTAATCATGGGCCTTAGGCCCATTAAGCAAGTGGCTCACGTCCCAAAATATTTGTTGGCCCATTTAGGTTCAATTTGTATGCATGGGACCCCAACAATGACCTAACATAAGCCCACATGGGTTCGCCCCAGCCTCTGTGCAAAGGTCTGGTCGAATTCACTACCAAATGCAATGAAGCCTTGAGTCTATCACTATGGGCTCAAAATGGATCCAACATTTACAATTAAATGATCATTGAGTCCATCCATCCTATGAAGGCCCAAGGATAATGGACTTAAGATATAACCCATCAGGTAAACAGCCCTTAATGGTTTCTTACACTTAACCTCTCAACCCATAGTGATCAAACACTGCCCGACAGCGAATGACCTCTCCCCTCACTGCAAGGTTTACTGTTACACTCTCTGCTCAGATGGGTCCTGGGAATTAAAACCTTTTACTAACACTTTTCTTAAAACATAATATATTATCATATAAATTTATTTTGCAAAACAAATCTCAAACACGGTTGAAATCGATTGTCGACAGTTTTGGTTTCCATCAGAGACAGTGCAACCCTGATCATTCACTTTGTCCGACAAAGGGGCTGATCCTATCACTATGATCACCTACTCGAGTGAATTCTCAGACTGCCCCAATATACCTAAGTTTTGACCCCCAAAGGATCTCACTGATTGGCATATCAAAGATAGTCCGATCTGACACCAAGTGCAGTACCATAATCAAATCCAGGGGTTATGTGTAACTTTCCAGTTGTGCCTATCAGTCTCTAAGGTCTAGGGCATAACTGGAAAATTGTTCGGGTTCAGTGCTTCAAATACACACACTACATGTGCTTTGGGTCTAACCCTAGCAGCTGAAACAAGCTGCCCCAATTTCTTTGGTAGCACATTAATGTCAGCCTTGGCAGGATAAACTCCCCAATTCTATCCAACGGCTAAGAACATTCTAAACTAACACGATTCTCATAAGTGTCCAGTTTAAAGGGTAATTACATAGAAAAATATCAAACATAATATGAAACAATTATATGATTTTATTCATTTATAATAAATGTATCTATACATCAATCTAATTGGAGGTAAGGGCATACACTATCTAACAATTATGAATGTAAATATCCTCTAAGACAGGTATAAACACAGAAATCTGGAAGGTGCATTCTCAGGTTCATGTATTACAGCCAAAAATGTCCCTCAACGTGTTTCCCATGTTTCCCGTGGGTGGCTAGAATTTTGTCACCCGCCGGGTCTGATCGTACTCTAGTAGTTTGCTTATTGTTTTATTTAGATTCTTCTTTTTTTTAATCAATTCTCTCACTGACGTATCCTTCTACTCTCCCTCTCCTTACTTTTACTTCAGAACAGAACCTGTAGAGAGCCACCAACCAGGGCCAGCAGCTGAAAACTACTCATTCTCAACTCTTGGTCTGATTCGACCCAGAAAACTATAGTTTATAGAACAAGGGAAACTGGTAATGATTTTCGTTTGTTGTTGGTTCTCAGTCTCGTGCTTAGACACTAGCACTTAAGTTTTAGGAGAAAATAGAAAAAAAAAAAAAAAAAAAACTTAGGTATTTTGGTAACGGTTGAGGGGATGGTATTTGTCGCAAGTAAAAATTTAGGAGGTCCTTTTGTCACTGACAAGGGGGTCTTTGTAATTTACCCTAAAACATTTATGTTGTATAACAAATATACCTCCAACCTTTTATACATATTTTTTATGGTTTTGCCTATAGTAGTAACTTTCACGTAGTAGATGTTTAATTATCATTTTGTTGAGGATTATGAAAATCTTTTGGGAAGAGAGCAGAATGAACAAGTTTATCATCAAATTAACTACAACAACTAAAGCCTTGTCTGTTATATCTAGGGCTATAAACAGATCAGATTCAGAAAAATCCTAATGTGATCCAATTATTAATAAAAGGTCTTTTACTAGAATACTTCCTATAATTTTACCGATTTATTTAAATCCATCCTATAATTTTCATTTTATTAAAATGCCCCTTATAGGTTGCGACCTATCTATTTAATGGACCTTTCATTAAGAAGTATTTGTTTTGTCATCTGAAAATGGTAACATTATTACTTAAACTAACTGGAAAATGTTCAAGGGATGACCCATGATTATTTATTCCTAAAATATCCCCAACATTTCTTCGTAAGGAAAACAAAATTAGCCAAACAGAGGCAAAGGGAGAAAATTGGTATTTTCATTTTTAGTTTCTTTTGATTAAATTTATTCAAATGGACATTTTAGTGTCAAAACACAAACTATAGGGGATGTTTTCTAAAACATCCCCTATAATTTGCAATCAATTTATTAAAGGGGATGTTTTAGAAAACACAAACTATAGGGTAGGTTTAAGTAAATTTGTGAAACTATAAAGCATGTTTTAGTAAATTTGACTATTGAAAACTTGCATATGAATTCAATCCAATATCAGGTTGGATTTGAAATATATTTATAATTTTAAATATAATTACATAAATTTTGTATATTAAAATTTATATATAGAAATATGTTTTTATAATTATAAATATAATTATGTAAATTTTGTATATTAAAATCAATACATGTTATAAACTAATTGGATTTAGATTTTAATCAGATGAAATCAAATCCAAATCTGATTACATAGTACATCATCCAATCTAGATAGTCAGATCAGAAAGTGAATTGGGTTGTAAAGTTTCCAGTATCATTGACAGGTCTAGTTATATCAGATCAGA
This sequence comes from Nelumbo nucifera, assembly GCF_055504915.1. Taxonomy (NCBI): domain Eukaryota; kingdom Viridiplantae; phylum Streptophyta; class Magnoliopsida; order Proteales; family Nelumbonaceae; genus Nelumbo; species Nelumbo nucifera. Next base: position 73,917,268 of record NC_142651.1, read on the forward strand.
CATGATAAACCCAAGCAACAATAGGGTTGATTCTGGTTCTATTACTTCCAGACCCAATTGGTCTGTGCATCCTCATATTGCTTCAGCACTGGTTCTACCATGACCTGCTCCAAACTCAACTCATTGATAGCCCATCTAGGACCTTGTTGAAAATTAGAAATCAATAAAACAGAATCATTCACTAGCTTTGAAGGAAAAAGTGAAATATCATCTTCCTACGAAGAGTTCAGACAGAAAATCCTGTTGTCGGGGATGCAGAAGTTAGCTGCAAGTTGCTTCGAATACCCAAACCCAACCCAGATCCATGTTGAGTGATGAATCTGAGTCCGGATATACTACTCACAATGCTACCCACATCCCTATCGAGAGCCCATTTGGGAGGGCTTGTGTGGTGATTGAATTATGTTGATAGAGCTGCTTCTAAAATATCACCTACAATGGATTTTTGGGAAAGTCATTTTTAGGCTCAAGCTCATATTTTCCGTACACTAAAACAAGGAAATCTATCCTTTTTTTCTCAGGAAAATCTATGATATGGAAAAGATATGGTATGGAAATAGTTTTGACCAATCAAAATCCACCCATAAATTTTGATAAATAACACCTGATTCGCTACTAAGTCTATGATTCCATTTGATTGGTTAGGTGTTTTTCGGATATCATATCTTTTCCATATCATAGTTGAACCCTTCTTTCTCATATTTTTCTTTTTGATTTTATTTTATCCCATGTCAGTTTTACAAACAACTAATAGATAAAGATAAAAAGATTTGCTTTTTTGAATATCTAGCCACATGGCACCATTACCCCTTTTGAATCCCACTCCAATACCCCTCTATTCTCTCCTCCACTTTCCCATAAAAAAAAATAATAATTATTTTAAGAAACAATAGCACCATAATAAACACATCCATTATTCTCTCCTAAATTATATCTAATTCCTATTTGTCCCCTTCCCTACTTTCTCATCTATATCTAAAGAAAGTTTGAATTAAAAAAATTAAGAATTATTTAAATATTATAACTAAATTAGGTAATAACTTTAAATTATTTATTAAAAATATAAAAATAATTATAATAGATTTAATAATGTTCAGAGTATCAATAATTTTATATTTTTATGAAATTCATAGCGAAATTATGTAGTAACAATATAAATTATAACTTTATGGATTATTCAATTTAATAACTACATAATATTTTCAAACTCTAACCAACAAAATAATTTAAAGGTTATTTAAATAATAAAAATTTAAAAAATAACATTATTTAAATATTATAATAAACAAAATATTAAAAATGGATAAATAATTATATAACAAAATATTCAATATTATGTAAGAACTTTAAAATAAATAAAAATTATAATTATAATAGATTTCATAATATTCAAAATAATAATAATTTGATATTTTACAAAACAATAATGAAATTATGTAATATTAGTACAAATTATGATTTTATGGATTACTCAATTTAATAATAATTAATATTTTAAAATTTTCAATAAAAAACTACTTAAATAACTAAATGATATTTGAAATAACTAAATTTACATATTTTAAATATGATTTAAATAATAAAAATAGATTAAATAACAAATTATCTAATAACTCTAAAAAATTATTAAAAACACAAAAATACTTATAATAGATTCAAGAATATTTGATAAAAAGTGTAGAGAACTAGGAAACTAGCTGTAGGGCTAATTGTACTTTTTCTTTTTCCTTGTTGTATAACTATTCTTTATTCTCTTTCGTTTGTATATTAAGGGCAAATTTGTCCTTTTACATTTTAATATAAATATAACTTTTAGGGTGTCGACTGACACAATGTGTTACACCCACCATTCAGCTGTGTTGTCTCTCTTTCTCTTTCTTTGTTTTTCAATCTGACTCTGACATGGTATCAGAGCAGGTCACGATCTGATCTGCAAGTAACTTCTTCATCACCCATTTCTTATATGTTATCTAGAGTACTCCGTAACAGTATTTGGAAGGCTCTTGGGTGTCCTTGAATCCTATTTCTGAGGTTGCATTCAATCAAAACTCGACAAACTCTTCATGGACTATTGTGCCACCAGATTTTTCTTTTGGTTTGGACCTCCCTCTAGAAGTATCAGATCAGACTGAAACTTTAGATCTAGTGTCACCCAGGGCAGATCTATTGTTTCCAATTGGTTTGGTTTGAATCAGATTTGATTCAGAAGGCTTTTGAGCCACTTTAGAGTTTGGCAGACCCTTACGGTTTCCTTTTCTGGACATCTACTGAGAGGTACTTCTTTGTTCTACTATTTTGAACACTTATTTATGTGGTTTTTCTTGCTCTTGTGATTCAATAGCATCAAAAAGGATGGAAATTTCCCCATCAAGTTTAATGGTATGAACTATGCACTTTGAAAATTCAATTTCCATTTTCATGTAGAGGCGAAAGGTCTCTGGGGATATCTGGATGGATCAATACTTAAACATGATGATTCGAACATCAAGGATCTTAATCAATGAAGAATTAATAATGCAAAAATTGCATCATAGATCTTAGGATCTGTTGAAACTGACGTTGCAATTTCTATGAGACGATACAGGACTGCCTATGAGATGTACGAGTATCTCGAGAGAGTATATTAGCAATCAAACACGTCAAGACAGTACCAAATAGAAGTTAACATCTTCTCCTATTATCAAGGAGAAAGAAAGGTCCAAGAGTACTATGTTGGGTTTATTAACCTTTGGACTGAATATGAGCTTGTTCACATGGAAAATGATCCTTCTGAATGTTGTGTGAAGTATATAAAGGAACATTTTGATAGAAGAAAGATTATGCACTTCCTAATGCATCTTAGACCTGAATTCGAAGTTGTTAGATCTAATATCCAGAGTCAATGAACACTTCCTGACTTGAATACTATTCTTGGGGAAATTCTGAGGGTTGAAACCAGATTTGCCACACAGACTACTCTGGATGGAAGAAAGGAGTCCAACATTGGTACCGTCTTTCTAGCAACAAAACCGAAAGGGAAGAAGAACTTCTCTAAAATACAGTGCTATGAAAGAAAGGAGTTAGGGCATGTTGTTTCTCATTGTAAGAAAAAAAATACATGCACCTACTATAAGTAAGTCGGCCATATTATCACTGAATGCCCCACTCGGCCTCAGAAAAACAATGGATCAAATTAAAAGAAAGGAAGCTACAAGGCTTATCAGATGGGTGTAGATGGATCAGATGCAACATCCTCCATTACTTTTGTGACTAGCCAAAATGACACTTTAGGTAGCATGTCTGAAGAACAAATTCGATAACTCATGTTCTCTGCCATCTCTTCAGCCTTCTCTGCTATGGGCATGTCTAGTAAGTCTCCTACTTACTATCCCTCACCGAACCATCTATAGTACATTGACTCAAGAACCTTTAACCATATGACAGCGGCCACTCTTGGTCAATGTCCTAAACCCCATCTCCCTAATAAACACATTGTTAGTGCTAATGGTGAGAAATTAGATATACTTGGATGTGATGATTTGTATTTATCTACTTCTAAGTCATCTCCATTTCATTTGTCCAAAACCTTATTTGTACATAAGCTTACCACCAATTTAATTTCGGTTGGCCAACTTGTAGAGGAAGGTAACAATGTCTTATTTACTTCTAATGGTTGTTTGATATAGGACCGACAAACTAAGGAGGTGAAGGAGAAGGGGCGTAGACTGGGAAGACTCTTTGCTCTAGAATTTGAGAAGAATAAAACTGTGTCTGCTTCTACTTCATGTTTGATTTCTACTACTTCTAGTTTTGAATCTGTTAATTGTAATAAAGATTGGCAGTTGTGGCATAAACGTTTGGGCCATCTTTTCTCTAAGAAACTTGATCAGTTGTTTTCTTTTGGTAGTTTACCTGTTTCTAATGTTTCTCTTAAGAATGTGAATAAAGATTGCATTACTTAAGGCTTATGTAAGAGTCATTGCCTTTTACTTCTTATTCTAAATACGCAACAGTCCCTTTTTATTTAATACATAGTGATGTTTGGTCTTCTCCAGTTGTCTCATGGATAGTTTTTAAATATTTTGTAACATTTATTGATGATTGAACTCGTTTCACTTGGGCTTATTTTCTTCAAAAGAACTCTGAAGTGTACACCGTATTTCAGCACTTTCACGCCTATGTTACCACTCAATTTGATGCCCAAATTTGTGTGCTACGATCGGATTCAGGGGGAGAGTAATTGATGGGGATTTCCAAAACTATTTAAAACATGGAATTCAAACCCAAAAGTCCTGTCCAAGAACGCCACAACAAAATGGGGTTGCAGAAAGGAAAAATGGGCATATCTTGAGTGTAGTTAGAACTCTTCTACAGGATTCCCACGTACCCTCTTGGTTTTGGATGGAGGCGGCCAGCACTGTTGTGTATCTCATAAATCGTCTTCTGTCATCAGTTTAAATAACTCATTTCCATTGTAATCCCTCTTCTACAAATCCCCAGACTTATCCATGCTCAGAGTATTCGGATGTGCCTGTTTTGTCCACCTTCCACCCCATGAAAACACAAAGTTAACTACACAAGCAACTTTGTGTGCCTTTATGGGGTACAACTCTGAACATAAAGGGCATCTTTGCTATGACCCTTAGATTCGTCGTATTCGAATTTCTCGTAATGTAGTTTTTCTTGAAAGTGTCATTTTTGAACATATTGTGAAATTCCCAGGTCCTATTTCCTTGCTGCACAATTTTGATTCTATAGGTACCTCGAAAACTCCATTGTCACCTCTGCAACAACTTCAGACCTACTTCACGAATGACACCCTAAAAGTTATATTTATATTAAATATGTAATAATATCAATTAATAATTCTAGAAAATAATTTTCAAAAAAATTAATATTTATTAGATTTAATGTATTTTAGTTTTAAAACTATTGGAGATTAAACTATTGTTATTTAACTTTTGAAATTTAATTTATTATACTTATTGAATCTATTGTACTTTTGTTATAGAATTATTTTTAGTAATTATGTATTGTCATTATAATTTATTGATTAATATTTATTAGAGATTAAACTATTATTAGAGATTACACTATTGATTAATTTAATATATTTTTAATAATTATATATTGTATTTTCATTATAAATTTATTTTCATTAATTTATGCATTTTTCTTTAAATTTTAAATAATTATTAAACATTATGCTATTGTTATTTATTAGAGATTAGACTATTAATTTAGCTGAAATTAATTGTTGTTATTTCCGTATTATAAAAATATTAAAAGTAATATATAAAGTATAAATAATTATTAATTATTTAAAAAATATAAAACATTATCCATTTTTATATATTTTTATTTTTTCACTTTCACTTAACAAAGCCCACGCATTGCCACGGGCACTAATGTATTTTGAGATTTCCATATTTTAACCAAATAGGACTCCACAAATTTACGGGTTTCTTGACTCACTTCATAAGCTGGTACATTAGTACATGAAAGCCGTCCAAGCAAGCACTGACAAGACACTGGAGCCGCACATCACTAATACATCTCACTTGTCTTTGACAGTTGACACCCCATCCCACCCGGCAAAAAAATAGAAGAATAAGAAGAAAATTGCCCGTAGGTGTGAAAAGTGGCTTCCAATTCCTAAGGCTGTGTTTGGTTGCGCAAATTTATTTGCACTAATACAAATGTGAAAAATGCAAATTCTTGTTTAATTTTATTTTGAATTTTACTTTATTTTGTTTCATGTCTTAATTTAATTCATTTATATTGCAATCAAACAAAATAAACTAAAATTTGAAACAAAAATAGGTCAAAATTTACACTCAAATCATTTGCACTACCATGATTTTGCATCAGTGCAAATTTATTTGCATTGCAACCAAACACAGCCTAAGGCTCAGTTTGGGAGGAGTACAAATGCAGATATGTACAGTAGAAATGCATACAAAATAATATAAAATACAAGGTTCTGCACTCTACATATTTGTATTTGTACTCTTTCCAAACTGAGCCTAATAGATTTTCTTTGTATTTTCGAATCATCTTTGACCCGAACGATCGGACCATTCAGCCTGAAAACTGTTCAGGCAATCGGTTGCATTTCACCCTTGACCTGTTCTTGGGCCAAAACCATTGATTTGGTTAGAGAACCTCTGGCCCGAGCAGTCAAACCGTCAACCCATTCGACCCAAACAAGGAAGAAGAGATTGAGATATGAGGGCCTGATACAAGAATGATCTCAGATCTGAGATCATCCGAGAGAGAGAGAGAGAGAGAGAGAGAGAGAGACTGGAGAGAGATGCTGCGTTTCTGTTGTCAATGCTGTCACCGTCACCATCACCATTGTCATTTCCGGGTGAATGTCAGACGATCCTCCTTCACTCCTTCCCTCCTTCCCTCCTTCCTTTCTTTCCTTTCACTCTACTCTTTTTTACTCCTTCCTTTCTCTCTTTCCTTTCATTCTTTCTTTCCTTCTTTCTCAGCCGAGTGCCAACAACCAGATGTCTCTTTCTCATAATAAAGGACTAAACCACCTGAACCATTTGACCCAGATAGTTGAACCACTGACCCAAAAACCGGTGGCCAGAGCAGTTCCCTTTCCAGGTCAGTTTCTAAAACCTTAGATTTTCTTACCTTCTCTGGTAGTATTGGAGTTCCTTTTTTCTGTCAAAAACTTCGTTAAAGGTATATTGCTGTGTAAAGGGTATACTGATTACTGACAGGCCACAGTCCCCATTGGTTCAAAATATGCCCAAGATTCCATTTCTCAAGTCACAACTCACAACCTACCACTGAATGAAGCACTAAAGTATTCAACTAAAAGTTTATTGATAAAAATTAATATAAAGTAACTTGAAATTCCAACTCACTAGATGATGGCAAATGCCTAAACCTATGCAACAATTTTGCAAGACTCCTATTAATTTACATCACCTCTGTAACCTTTTAATTTACATATGCAGCAACAGTGATAAATCACACCATATCACTGACAACAAAGTACAGAATCCTAATCAAATCAATATTAGGAAATTAAATAGACTACTGTTTTTTGATAATTATCAAATAGACTAATGTTTCACCAATCGATACCCAATTCCCTTGACTGGAATAGCTTGTCAATATAAAGTATAACAGGAGCTGATGCAGCAATATAGGTTTGCATCTGAATCCTTGAGGAAGCCTCTGAAAGCATCAATAAACATGGAATGCATCAGATTGTAACCATGAGTGTGGCCGTAATACATGATAAAATTGAAAATGTGTGGCTACAATATTGAGCAAGTATCGGTCTAAAGCTCTGGTTAGCACTCAACCAAGCCATTTACCATTCAGAGTTAACACCAAAGCCTATAAGTTGAGCTCCGGTAAATATAAAAGTTTTGGCTTCAGACCCCAATCCCTAAAGACTTTAAAGTCTCCCAATTAGTCCAAGTTTTAGTTGGATTCTGTAAAATCTAAATAGCTCACAAGTTAACTACATGTCTGCACTTGCATTGCATGACAAAATGAGCCCTAGTCATGATGGCATTCAGTCATTCAAATTTTCCAAAGAATCAGGTGTGACAAATAAATCTATTCTGCAAGTCAATAATTTGGATTAACCAATTGAGTTTTCAGTAACATGTTAACCATCTAAACAAACCAAATTGTTTCCTAGGTATTCCCTTTCTCTTCCTTTTTCTTTTTCAAAGTTTGATGGTGTGTCAACAGATGAGCAAAGGACATGAGAACTGGACTTAAAGTTGCATTAATGTATAACTATCTTATCTATTTGATGATTGAGGAGGCATTGACTTACCATCTTCATTTAGCTTCCTCAAGAGTTGGGCTCTTGTAGGAAGGGCATACATCCCTGCAGCAACAGCTTTCCTGATAGCCCACCCATGGTGCGGAGCAAAGACCTGGTCATAAGCCTTGGAAGCTGGACCTTTGAGGGAATTTCCCCTGCTAACAAGTGTCATGTATTGTCAGAAAATGCAAGACACTTTTGATTCAAGTAGAAAAAAAATCACTTGATGCTTTGTAAAACCAATTCTTATTCCAGAAGTATCTTTGTGGTAGTCAAACTTGACATTTAAAACTGTTAAAAGACTAGACCAAGCAAATTGAATTAGGTTAGGTTGGTTGAGTTTGGTCAGGCCACAAGTCGAACCTCTTTTTTATTTTTTATTTTATTTTATTTTATTTTTGGTATTTAGACATTAGTGGGGATTCATGGGTAGGGACAGAGCAGGGTGCACATGAGGCCCACAGGTCAATACCACTGAGAACCCGCAGAACTGCAGGTTTGATCCCACACCTCTTTTGGTGTGACTCCAAGTGACCATCTCAACAAATATTAGTACATATGGCAGATGCCAAGAGGAAAATCCAATTAAGGATCCTGTGTGCATACACACACTAGAATCATGGTTGCATACAGAGGTCTTCAAGTCACTATTTGATGGATCCCACCAGAGAGATCTCATAGGGAAACATGAAAGCATGACTATTGACATTTTTTGATTGGATATCTTCCTTTTATGGCTGAAAATTGCAGTAGATTGGACTGGATGGTTAGGAACATATAACATATTATTTTGTGATAAAATACAGAATGGAAACCAGACTGACCAATTTCTACAATGCAGCCATCCTTGTTCTTTTGTTTTTTGTTTTCTCAAAAAGCAGCAGGCAAAAGCAAAGTATAAATGGGCTTTCATAAAAACAGCTCTCAAAGGCACAGAGCACTAACATCATTAAAACATAAGAGAAAAAACAGATATTATAAATCACCACCCGGTCCCAGGCAGCCCCATTCCAGCTGATTTTTCTCTCTACCCCAGCCCTAGCAAGAGTCAGCCAGGCCATTAGCACTCTCCTAGGCACCCAATTGAATGAAGAATTCAATAAGGAACCCAAGTATTGTGCCTGTCTTACCAATGGCCTAACCTTCCAAGGTATTAGGTCCTGTTTCTTCATCCAACAGATAAGAGTTTGACAGTCACCTTCCACCTCCATGTTCTTTAGGTCCTTTAACCTCATCAGTTCCAGCCCCCTAGAGCTTTCAATTCAGCCCTTAAAGAGGTACCATATCCAATAGGCCTAGAGTAGCTGAGTAGGATGTTCCCATTATGGCCCCTGACAACAACCCCAATACTTGAGTTTCCTTGGTTCCCAAAGCTGCACCCATCAAAATTTAACTTAAGCTTCCCTGCTGCTGGTGCACACCAACTGACCACCCTCCCCAAATTCCTTTCCTGAAAGTCAGCAATAGATTTCCATCCCCTTAACAGATCATTTAGGCTGTGTTTGGTTTGAAGGAAAAAGTAGGGAAAGGAAGGGAAGGGTAGGGAAACCTTTACAAACCTTGTATAGGTTTCCCTACCCTTCCATTCCTTTCCCTACCTTTTCCTTCAAACCAAACATAACCTTGGGGAAACGCCTTAGAATTTTTTGGTCACTAAAGTCCAATGGGCAGCGCTAATCATGGTGAGCTCAAATAACTCCTCCACACCTCTTGCTTTCTCCTTTGTACTGACGTTCCTTTCAGGCAATAGACTCCATAGCACAGCACACCTAACACATTGCCACAGAATTCTGTGTCTTTTTTTCTGGATAAATAGAATTTTGTCTCTTTGTGTAACATCTTATTCAGTTTGTGCCAAACAACTCTTTAATATCTGTAGGAAATACACCCCACTAGAGAGAAAGAGTATTCCCATAACTGAGAGGTGAAGGTACAATGCAGCAAGAGATGGTTAGTGGTTTCCCCACTTCTCAAACAGATGACACATACATGAGGTGAGAGACACCCCCCTTTCCCTATTGGTGAGGTTTGGTGCAGAGCAATACCTCCTAGGGTTGGTAGTTTTTGTTGGGAAGCCTATCTGGAAAGAATCAATACTGGTGATCTACTCCAAAAGAAGTGACCCAATACTTGCTTGTCACCTCAGTGGTGTGTTCTGTGTAAAGCGGATGGGGAGACTGGTTTTCACCTACTGGTGTCTTGCCACTTTGCTAGGTCAATTTGGGATTGGGCTTTCTCCTTATTTGGATGCAGATGGAATCCCCCATCAGACTTGCAGGGCCTTTTCTCCCCTTCCTTTTTCAGGTGGTGGATAAAAAGGGGAAGGACAATGTGGAGAGGACTAAGGGCTGCAGTATGTTGGACACTGTGGGAAGAAAGAAACTCTAGGATATTCTCAGAAACTCAGAGAGGAGCAGCAGATCTGAGGGCTATCATACATATTAGGGCGGTACAGTGGCTGAAATCTTTGGAACTATTCACAGATTACACTATGGATGACATGTTGAGGAAGTGGGGTGAAATTGCAAATTGCACACAGACCAAGTCAGTAATGAGTGTGGCTTGGACCCCCCCCCCCCCCCCCCCTCCACCTAGTGGATTCTTGAAATTAAACTTTGATGGGTGTAGTAGGGAAAATCCGGGACAATCAGGGATTGGGGGTGTTTTTAAGGATGAAAATGGGGTCATCTCTGCCATGTTCTCAGGCCCAATTGGAGTGGGTGACTCCCTTAGAGCTGAGATATTTGCAGTTATGGAAGGAGTCCGGAAAGCTAAGGAGTTGAACATCAAGAAACTCATAATTGAAGGGGATTCAGAGGTGGTGATAGGGTGGCTAACTAAAGATCAAAATAGTTTATGGAAGTACAATAATGAGAGGAGGAAATTCAAGTGGCTGGTGCGGGAGATGGAAGTTAAGACATGTTGGATTAAAAGATCGACTAATTCCCTAGCTGACGGTTTAGCTAAACAAGGGGCAGAAAGGGATTCACTGTTTTGGGCTAAGCTGTAACTTTAGTGTCTTTTTTTCTTTTTTCCTTTCTTGAGGCTCTTTGTGGCTCTTCGAAGATAAGTGTGTTTGTCTTCCACTTGTAAATTTTCTACTGATGATTTAATGAAAGTGTTACTGATCAAAAAAAAAAAAAAGGTGAGAGACACCAAGAAGCCTCTCACAAGTGAGCCCACTTTGTTCATTTTTAAGCGAAATTAGTGAGCTCTTTGATAAGGACCTTATTATGTCAACTGTGTATGATGGGACACCAGTAAATTGTCAGAAAACAAGTAGCTAATTATCATGTCAAGCCCCAAAGTTGAGATTGGTAATTGGTGTTGAATATAACATCATAGTACAAAAGAGTTCAAAGATGTGTTCCCTGGCCATGGTTTCCCTCAAGAATGTGATTCCTTGTGGCATTTGATCTTAAAAACATTTATGGACGACACTCTAATGGCTCGGACATGGGCCCATCCAGAAAGTCCTCGGTTAAGAGTCATTGGAAATCTATCTTGTCTTTGCTTCCTACCTTCTTCTGCAACATATAAGGTATGACACTATTTCTGGTAACAAGGTGAAGTTTTGGGAGGATTTTTTTTTTTTTTTTGAAGAATAAGAGAAAATTTTATTAAAACGAAAACAAATACAAGCTGTTCAGGTGTCAAGATGACATCCTAAATCAAAGCAAGCATTCATCAAACTTCAGATCAAAGTAATTGATTTCACATTAAGTCTGAAAGTCTGATTTGCTCAAATTCTGGACAAGAGATGACCCAGCTTGTGATGAGTTTGCCAACTGAAGCCACAATCTCTTCAGTACTTCTTTCCTTTCCTTCAGCCAGCTCTGCCTTACCCTTCTCAACTCCTCCCAGAACTCTGCTCTTTCTCCTTCCTCATTCAGGGCCCGTACACATTCATCAGTCCCCAAACCCACTCTTCATTTGTCTCCTGTAAGCAAACTGACACCAAATATCTCCCAGCCCACTCCCTGATTTTTTAAACACCCTGGATCCCATAGTATGACTCAACCACCTGACAACCCGACCGCTCAAAATTCTGGGACTGGAAGGTGCCACTCTGAGGTGGCATCCAGTAGTGCTGAATCAACTTCTGAATGCTGAAAATCTTGCCTTTTCGAAGGTTGGAGGTCGTCCAGTTGCACCTTGAATTGCTCATTTGAATGCCAAAATTACCTAAGAATTGTTCAGCACTCAAGCTACCTCTGAGGTATGACAATTTCTGGTAATAAGGTGAAGTTTTGGGAGGATTTATGGCTGGAGGGTTCCACTCTGAGGTGGCGTTCGATAATGCTGAATCAACCTCTGGACACTAAAAATCTTGCTTTTTCAAAGGTTGGAGGTTGTTGAATTGCACCTTGAATTGCTCGTTTGAATGCTTAAAGAATCATGCCTCTCCCCTATAGTAAAAGCTGTGATGTGCACCCAACAAATAAATATGGTAGCAGACCATCTTGAGAATATTATAATGAGCTCTACAAAACCAATATTGATGTAGGTAACTTTTAAAGGCTGAGGTTGCTGCACTTCTACAAGGATTAAAATTAGCCCAGTACAAGGATGGTCAGGTCTAATGATTGAAGGAGACTGTAATGGTCATGGGATGGATGGAGAACAAAGATGAGGGTCCTTGGAGGCTGCAACAGATGATAAGAGAAACCATTGCTTTGGCATCCAATCTGAATTTCTCATTCAGATGGACTCCTCATTCAGGGAGTGAAAGGGAACAACTTTTATGGGAATACCAGAGTCTGGCATTGCTGTAAATCTAACTTAAATGCAAATTGTCTTTGACATCTTATGCTGCTTGTACAGTTTATTTATATCCTTTTCGATGCACTGAGTTTTTATATTAATACAATTCTCCATCATTGATAAAAAATAATCATGCTTTCCAATTACCAAAGAAAACCCATAATTATGAAAACAAAGTACAAGTGACGCACAAGAATCCAGCAAATTAAGAAAAAGTAGATAAAAATAACCTAGGAATAAGCACCTAGGATTCTCTAAGAGCCAGCACCTAATAGCTTCCTGAAGGAATTAGTAGCAGCATCAAGAAAACTAGAATTACTTCAACATCAGAAGAAGAAGAAGAAGAAACCACATTTATTATCTGATGTCACAAAAAAATCTGTTATTTATAAAAAAAAGGGGACCTAAACATATTTATAGGCAAAGAGGAGAAAATAGTCCACCTGTCCAACAATAAAAGAAAAAAAAGAGAAGAAAATAGAGGGGAGGGTAGCCCAGCCCTTTTTCCTTGACAGTTAGGGGCCATCTATTTGATAATGGCTTAAGTGGCTGAACTAAGGTAGTGTTTGAGAACACTTAAAAGAAGTACTTATTTAAACAAGTACTTCTTTCAAGACATGGGACCACACATTAAGTGGTTTTTAAGTACTTATGGGTGTTTGGTAAAAAAGAGGGTAAGAAGTACTTATTTTAAAAAAAGTACTTCTTAAAAAGTGACATGGATGTGGCTTTTTTTCAGCACTTTATGAAGAAGTGCTTCTTCATTGGAATGGGACAAGCATGCCCCTGTTTTTTCTTTAATGACAAAACTACCCCCACTCGAGTTTATCATCTTCTTCTTCCATTCGAAACCCTACAACAGGCAGCGGCGGCATTTGGTTGCAGGTCCACCGGTGACGTTTGGTTGCAAGTCCACCGGCGACGTTCCACGGTGAGCAAAAGCACTTCTTTAATGAGGGAACATTTCACTCCCATCACTCTTTTACCAATCCCAGGGTGGAAAAGAGAAACAAGCGATTCCTGTCATCTAGCTTAATGCTATACGCTTGCTAGCAGATCTGAATGTCTCTGTTAATAAGGCTTAAGTTGTGGACATGATATTGCCTCTATTTATTGAAAGCTTATAAGAGGGTGATGCATCGACTCCTCGTTTATTGTGACTCCGAGTATGAGACTTCGACTTCTGAACATATTTATGGTGTTTCATAGATTTTCCTCTCTCTGTCTCTGCCTCCCCCTTTTTACCATTCATTTATAGCCAATGACTTACTCAATTGTGATTTGAATAGGTTCTCAGCCTGTTATAATTGAACTCTTGTAGCTTCTTGATGCTGTTGCTCGCATGGCAAGTTTGGGTTTTGAGAAATCCTATCGTGAGACGGTTGTTCTGATGACAAGAAGCTATCTGAATAAACTTTCAACTATAGGATCTGCAGAAAGCAAAACATTGGCTCCTGAGGCCACCACAGAGCGAAGCCTGTATCATATAAACTTGGAACTTATAAATATTCCCTTTCTAGTCTCAAATAGAAATTTCATTCTGTTAAAATGGATTCTCATTAGTTCAATCACATTCCAGACTCTTCCTGCAGGATTCCTTCTGATTGCTACTGGTCTTACTAATCCTAAATTGTGATCAGACTATCATCACCGTTTACTATCTTTATGTTCAGATGTAGGGCTAGCTGCAGAATCAAAAAGTGGGTTACCAAACAGCTGGGGGAGCAAATTAAAGGTGGGTCTATGTGTGTTGTGTTGTGTATCTCAGAGAGGACGAAGGAAAACCAGATGCTAAGATATCAAATGGACTAGCTGGGGATAAAGCTAGAAGACAACAGAAGAAGGAGAGGGAGTCAATAGAGACTCAGGAGGCGGAAATGGGAATCCGAGAATTTTGTGAAGGTTGTTAATTGGAGGAATCTTTCTGTTGTCCAATCTACAGTTCAGACGGTTCCGACAGTTCCGGTGAAGAAAATGAAAGGGAGAGGGAGAGATCTGAGTAATCTACAGTGGAGGGTAAAATTGTCATTTGTGTCAATATAAGCACTTATGGGGAAAGTAGCTTACCAAACATCCCCACCCCAGTAAGTGCTTAAAAACATAATAAGTGATTTGAAAAGTGGGTTACCAAACAGCCTTAAGTGGTTGTTAAAATAAGTACTTTTAACAAGTATGTAATCATCAAACAGGGCCTACGTAATTTAATGCGTTCTCTTACAATAGATAAGATAATTGAATAATAACATTTTCAAAGGTGTTGTAATAAACACCACTTCAGCTTCATACATAAAGGAGTCCACAACCTCTTGTAATAACTTATTGACTAAAAGACAATGCTAAAAGTTTGTTCGCTAAAACTAAAAGACAATGCTAAAAGTCCACAACCTCTTGTAATAACATATTCAAAGGTGTTGTAATAAACACCACTTCACCTTATGGTTACTTGCCTGTATGCTAAAACTAATTGGGAGTGGGCTTTCTCCCTTTTTGGGTGTAATTGGAATCCCCCTTTGAATGTGCAAAGTTTGTTCGCTAACGTATTTTTGGAATCCCCCTTTGAATGCTAAAACTATTATATAGAGATGCATCAGGGCAGCAGTCTGTTGGTCCTTATGGGAAGAAAGAAACTAACGTATTTTTTTAGACAAGGAAAAAAACAGCTGAGAGCTTAATAGATATTATACACTTAGGGTGGTCCACTGGATGAAATCATTGAACCTTTTTACAGATTTTTCCATGACTGACTTGCTGAGAAATTTTTAAGAGATATCTAACTCTGCTCAGTTTAAGAGGATTTCTAGCCCCCTTTGGACTTCTCCATCCTATGGATTCATAAAACTTAACTTTGACAGGAGTAGTTTTAGAAATCCAGGGTCTTCTAGGATTGGAGGTGTGTTCAGGAATGAGGAAGGGATTATTCCAGCTTTGTTTTTAGGCCCAATTGGAGAAGGTGACTCTCTCAAGGTTGAGATCTTTGCAGCTCTGGAAGGAATCCAAAAAGCAAGAGAGTTGAACATCAGAAGATCGGTCCTTGAAGGTGATTCGGGAGGTGGTGGTTAGATGGATAAAGGAAGACAACAGTAGCATGGCTATAGCAATGAAAGGAAAAAATTCAAATGGCTTGCTAGGGACATTGAGGTGAAGTACAGCTGGGTGAAAAGAAATGCCAACTCACTTGCTGATGGGCTAGCCAAGCAAGGGGTGAATAGGGTGTCTTTGTTTTTGGCTAAGTCATTTTACCTCCCCTATCTCTTGTAATTAATTCTTCCTATCTTTAATAAAGCTTATTGTTATTGATAAAAAAAAAAAAAAAGTGATTCAGTTCATCCATTTCAGCTATTATCAAACAGCCCCTAACTAGGAATAGGACAATCCCAGTTAGATAAGCACTAAGACTGAGCCGTTGGATGTCGCTCCTATTGCAATGATAGATGTGCAATATCCTAAAGATTAAAAGCATGGGGGTAGAGCAAAAATGGTTTCATCGAGTAAGGCATATGGGGACCTGTTGGAGCCAGCCAAGCCAGTGGGAAGGATTGTGAGAACACCTACTCAAGGAGAGTTAGGTGTAATCAAGGAGAACGGCCACAAAGTTTCTAGCTAGATGATGTCAAAGCTACTTTCATGGGGAGTTTCTGGGAGTCTCTATAGCAAGAATGGAACAAGAGACTACAAATTTCTTGAAGGCCACAGAGAAGCACATCCTCTTGGAAAAAGGGAATGTTAATGTGAAGGACAGGAATTGCTCAAAAGCAGGGAGGTTCTTAGGCTGACCTGGGGTCTTCAAGACAAGGCTGGATCAGGTGAAGACTTTTTGAGAGGAGGGTGTAGATTTTTTTATTTTTCTATGGAGTTGAATATTATAGCATGAAATGTCTAAGGATAGGTCTTAAGAAGGAGCTGAGGAGGTCGATTATTTGTGATTTCTTGAAGAAGTTGAAGGCAAATGTTTTCTCTTGAAGAAAACAAAGTTGGAGATGCTAGATGCAGCTGTTGTCAGGTAAAATGGTTTCAAACCTACAGCAGTCATAGTAGGGGTCTTGTTACCCTTCGGAAACCTTTAAAATGCAATTTGGTGTGTTACCAAGTAGGGGAGTTCTCAATTTCCACGGACATGTCTTCTATGGAGGGATTAAACTACCTCATTGCAAATGCTTATGGCCCAAATGATGAAGGCAGTAGGGATAAACTCTGTGAAGACCTTGAGCTCAAGTTTATCTTCTTGCACTTGGGCTATTGATGGGAATTTCAACACAACTAGATTCAGATTGAAGAAAAATAGAGGTGCTTCTGTTACAAGAGCAATGAAACAATTTGTAAATTTTATAAGTAGTTTTGGTCCAGTTGGTCTCCCTCTATCTTGTCCCAATTCACACGGACCAAATAACCAGGTAGATCCTAATTTGGTGCATCTTGACAGGTTCCTTGTGTCTTCCAAGTAGGAGGACCATTTCCCTAACACCTTTTAGGCAGCTCTTCCAAGGCCCATCTAGACCACACACCTCTTCTCTTCTCACCAGCAGTTCTTAGGTTTGAAGAAGGCCCAATTCAGGCATAAATGCTTAACAACTATTGGTTTAAGGAATAGGGAGTTTTAAGAAAAGCCTCAACAAATGGTGGGCTGAGTTGGAGGTTAATGGCATGAGCTCTTTTGTAACCCCAAACATTCCCAGTGTAGGGGTGGCCACCATTAAATGTTATGGCAAAAAAGTTGGCTTTTATCAAGCAAAAAATAAAGACTTGGAGAAAGGACCACAATGAGAAGATTGCTAGGGGAAGGAAGATTGTCTTGGACCGATAAAGGATACTGACTCAGCTGAGGAACAAGTGAGATCTAAGATGCTGACAAAGCCTAAAGGCATCAAGCATAGCTCAAATTTGACAAAGTGGCTTACATGGATGAGCCAAAGTGGTGACAAAGAGAAAAAATTAACTGGCTAAAGGCTAGGGATCGAAATACTGTTTTTTTTCACTGAATGGAAAATGCAAAAAAAAAAAAAAAAAAAAAGTAGAATTAGCAAAATCCACAACTTGGCCCATGATGGTGTGGTGGGGGAAGAAAGGATGACCAACAAGTTGGCCCATAATGGAAGACCTTGGAATACTTCTTATTCGATGCTTGGAAGAGAATTTGCACAGGTGAGTGTGATGTCTATTGAGTCTCCCAATATGCCATGTCATGGCATGTTGTCTGAGGAAGCTGGAAAGGCGCTTTGTGTGAGCTTGAACCAAGGTTGGTTGGATAATTCTCTTGACAAAGACCTTACACATGCCCTGAAAAGATGTGACATGCATGATAATATTAGCATTGGGCCATATAATGGGCCAAGTGGAGGCCTAGATTGTAACTGATCTAATACTTGGGCCACCACATTTAGAAGTTGACTTGAATAAAAATATTGGGCTGGGTGGGCTGAGGTCAGTTAAAGATTTAAATAGGCACATGAGTGCTGATCTTGGACGGGTGGTGGACAAGAGTTACTGTCCATCATCGTCCTCCTCACAACCTAATGGAAGGTTAAGTGAGTTACAAAATTAAAGCCTTGGCAGTGATTAAAACTGGGATGTGACTCAGATCGCTCACAACGATCACAATGGAGAGGCAAAGAAAATGTCTTTTCACTCAGCAGAGAAGGGGATTAGAAATTGTGTAGGAAACTATGGGGCAAGTAAGGGTGTGAATTCAAACATAATCTCCAGAGATTTTTTTACTGAGAAGGTAAGGTAGATTTGTATTAATTTGTCAAAAAGGGGAGACCCCTATACAATATGATGTTGTACAGGTATAGGCCTTCACAGAACAGCAGAAGTATGATAAGAACAAAATCTATATAGAACCCAGTATGATGATCTCTGGGATGTTGCTGTCCACAACCCAGTTATGAATGATGCACAAAGAGTCGAAGCAACAAATTTGGCAACAAAAACCAAGAAGATCAAGAATTCGAAACCAAAGAACTTAGGGATAGAATTCGAAAAGCATGGATAAGGAGGTTAAAAGGGTTTTCAATGAAATGGATCAAACCAGAGATGCAACTAATGCAGCTAAAGAGGGAAAAGAAGATATGCATATTCAAGAAGAACATTTTTTTATCAATAACAGAACCATTTCATTAATGAAGAAGGATATGAAACAGATACAGAAGCGGGGAGGGGTAAACTCTCTTAACTCTCCCCAAAGAGAACACTAAAATTACAACATAGCCCAAAACAGATGATTCCTACCCACCCCTTGTTTGGCAAGTGTATCTGCAAAGGAGTTAACACATCTTTTGACCCACTGCAATCTCACTTCCATACCCTGAGTCAACAATTTGAAATTTTTTCATCCATTAATGTACGGCCACATGCCACCACCCTTTTTCTAGCCACCTTATTACCACTTTTGAGTCACCTACAATGATCAACCTGCTAATATTTAGTTACTTTGCCCTTTTTACACCCTCCAAAACAACCATAGTTTTAGCTCGGAGTGAGTCCCCTACTGTGAGTTGCGAGTTCCAATCTTGAAGGAGGTTGATTGTACAAAAACATTGTTTCAACACCATAAGGAATATTGGGAAAAGTGGGGCTGCTCTCTTATGTTTGATGGGTGGATAAAGATAGAAAGGATAGGACCCTCATAAATTTTTTGGTCCATAACCATGCTAGGACAATGTTTATAGAGAGCATTAATGCTTCAAGTGATGTAAAAGCAGTTGAGAGGTTATTTATCTTACTTGACAAGATGGAGAGAATTGGTGAGAAAAATGTTCTCCAAGTTATTACAGACAATGCATCAAATTATGTCTTAGCCATTGAGAATTGTACTTTATTATTATTCCAATTTAACTTTCCTTTAGCCTTTTCACATGTTAGAGTCATAGTTCTTAAGTTTTTTTTTATCAATAACAAAAATTGTATTCGTTGAAAACATTAAGGAAGATGGAACGGTACATAGCAAAGAAGGGAGAGATAAACTCTCTTATCTCTCCCAAAAGATGAACAAGTTACAAACAAGCCCAAAATAATTGATTTCTTCCCACCCCTTGTTTGGCCAAAGAATCAGCAAAAGAAATAGCATCTCTTTTCACCCAATGCAAAGTGACCTCCATCCCTTGGAGCAACCTTCTAATCCTCCTCTCATAAATATATTCCCACCGTCCCTCATCCTCTTCCTTTTGCAGCCATCTAATCACCAACTTTGAATCATCCTTAATTGAAAGCTTGTGAATATT
The DNA here is from genome assembly GCF_055504915.1 of Nelumbo nucifera. Lineage (NCBI taxonomy): Eukaryota > Viridiplantae > Streptophyta > Magnoliopsida > Proteales > Nelumbonaceae > Nelumbo > Nelumbo nucifera. The sequence continues at coordinate 73,937,035 of NC_142651.1, forward strand.
CAAGTCCTTGCCTTCTGTATTCCTTCCAATGCAGCAAGTATTTCAGCTCTTAGAGCATCACCTACCCCTATTGGACTGGAGAATAAGGCAATAATTTTTCCTTCTTCAGTTCTGAACACACCTCCAATACCAGATGGTCCTAGGTTGCCTTCACTACCACCCATCAAAATTCAACTTAATGAACCCTCTTAATGGTGGGGACCATTGAAGTCTATAACTCACCTTAAGAGGAGTAGAATCAGCAATTTCCTTCCACTTACTCATCAACTCACCTTCTGGAATGTTCTTCCTAGAGTGCCCAACAAACTGCCACCCTTGTGCATCGCCATAGAATTCTACCTCTCTTCTTCAGCCATCTAACAAAGGTAGAGGAGAATACACTTTGAATAGTAGGTGGGGAGTTCCATCTGCACCCAAACAAAGAGAGAAATCATTCCCAAATTAAAGAAGAAAAGGGCAGGAGATTAATAAATGATAGCAAGACTCACCGTTAGCCTTACAGATAAGGCGCCAAGAGGGTGAAAGACACTCTAGCTAGGTCTTTATCTTTGAAGCAAGTCACTTGTGTTAATTCTTTCCAAATACACTTCCCAGCAAAAACCACCAATCCTAGGTGGAATAGGTGTGATCCATACCTCTTTAACAGGAAAGGGCTCTCCCAAAGTATCCCTCGGTTGTATCAAATTCAAGAAAGAGGCATAGGTAAAGGAACCATAGGGAGAAGGGGTCAAAATTCTACAGTCACTTTTTGAATGATCCAATACTAGTTTTTCAAGATTTTGAAGCAGGTTTGTGACACTGCAAATTTCATTCTCCTAGAGGCATCTTCTAAAACCCAAATCCTAGACAAATCTAAGAGTTAGAGGGAACCAAAAAAGATGAAATGGGCTCCCCCATCCGAGCAAAAAGGACAAAAGGGAAGGAAACTATTCTTTTAAAGGTGAGTTACCCAACCAAACATGTTCCCAAAATTTAACTAGGCTTCAAAGACATGGGTTAAACCTGAAGAATGGCAAGAAGGAAGGAAGGATGGCATGAATGGATTTCTATGGAGAGGTTCTTGTAGCTCTAGCCAAGATTCCAAAATCCCACTCGTTTGCCGCAAGCCCATGGATACTAACAACTACCTTTGTCCACAAATTATCTCTTTCCAAAGGCAGCCTCCATGGTCATTTCCCTAACAAGGCAATGTTTATTTTTTGAATATTCCCAAATCGATTTATAGAAGGCCTTTGAGAGAGAGGACAGTCATGGAAAGGGTGGATTGGCCAAGAATTGATGAAGGAGTGGCAAGGTGGCTGGAAAGGGATTTCGAGGAAGAAGAGATTAAGAAAGTTGTCTTTCTAATGGATAGATCCAAGGCTCCGGGTCCAGATGGCTTTACAATGGGTTTTTATCAAGACTGTTGGGAGGTGTTGAAAGAGGATCTAGCTGAAGTCTTTAAGGAATTTGCAGACAATCACACTATAAGCCCTGGAATTAATGCCACCTTTTTGGCCTTGATACCTAAGAAGAATGATGCCAACCACCCAAAAGATTATAGGCCTATTAGTCTGGTGACAAGCATCTATAAAATTCTGGCTAAAGTGCTCTCATTGAGGATCAAAACAGTCCTCCCTACCATCATTAGTGAAACCCAGGGGGCTTTCATTCAAGGGCGACAAATAACAGATCAGATCTTAATTGCGAATGAGTGTGTGGAGGAAATGAAAAGGTCTAGTAAGAGAGGATTCATTTGTAAATTGGATCTTGAAAAGGCCTATGATTTGGTGGACTGGAGGTTTCTATTGGAGGTTATGCAGAACTGTGGACTTGGGGACAAGTGGTGTAGTTGGATCTTTGGGTGTATCAGTACTTATCACTACTCTATTCTGGTAAATGGTACGGTGAGAGACTTTTATCCAGCTTGCAGGGGTGTCAGGCAAGGGGATCCACTTTCACCCTTCCTTTTTACCTTAGTAGCTGATGTGATTAGTAGGATCATTACTAAGGCTGACAGCGAAGATGCCATTAGGGGTTGGAGAATAGGGAGACACCAAGTCCCCGTCACCCACCTTCAGTTTGCAGATGACCTAATGATTTTTTGTGAAGGAGGTCTTAGTGAAAAGGTAGCAAACCTAAAGGAGATAATAAAAGGATTTGAAAGTGTCTCTAATTTGAGAATAAATCTGGAAAAGAGCTGCATAGCGGGTATAAATTTGGAGGTAGGGGAGGTCGAGGCTATTGTGGAGTGTCTTGAGTGTTTCACCTCTGCTTCGCCTATGTCATATTTAGGGCTTCCTTTAGGGGCAAATCCTAGGGAGAGTAGATTTTGGACCCCAGTGATAGAAAAGTTTGAGAAGAGATTAGCCTCATGGAAGAGGAACTATATCTCTTTAGGAGGGAGAATTACCCTAATAAGAGCTACCTTGGCTAACTTACCTACCTATTATTTGTCTGTCTTTAGGATACCAGTTAGGGAAGCTAGGAAACTGGAGAAGTTGATGAGAGACTTCTTATGGGAGCCGGGACAAGAAAAAAAGGATCATTTGGTTAATTGGGAAATTGTGTGTAGAAGTAAAGAAGAGGGGGGCTTGGGAATTGGGAGGGTAATTAGAAAGAATCAAGCTCTGTTAGGGAAATGGTTGTGGAGATGGCCTTTGGAAAGAGAGAGATTGTGGCATGAGGTGGTAAGAAGCATTCATGGGAGGTCAGAGAACGGATGGGATGCTGGTGTATCGAGGCAAGCTAACCTAGCAGCACCGTGGAAGGCTATTCACAACACCCTTCCTCAATTCCTCAATTTTATCAGGTATGAAGTTTGTTCTGGCAACTCTGTTCTTTTTTGGGAGGATATTTGGGTAGGAGACTCACCGTTAAAGGACTTGTTCCCTTCGCTTTTTTCTATTTCTTTGTACAAAAAAGAGGTGGTCTCAAAATTTGTTTCACCTTTGGGAACACCCTTAGATCCTACTTGGGATTTTGGGTTTCGTAGAGGACTTAGGGATGCTGAAATTGAGTCTCTTTCTATTTTACTTGGTTGTCTTAATCAGGTTTGTTTGGATCCCCCCAAGCCAGATAAGAGAGTTTGGACTCCTAGACCCAATGGAACCTTCTCTTGTACTTCTTTCTTCAAGTCCATCTCTCAACTTTCTACTCACCAACCCTTTCCGTCAAAAGAAATTTGGTGTAGGCCAGTCCCCCCAAAAATTATGGCTTTTTGTTGGGAAGTATTCCATGGGAAAATAAACACTTTAGAAAACCTACGAAAGAGAAGACCTTTTCTCTATATTTCTCCTAATAGGTGTATCCTCTATAGAGCTCACGGTGAGGATTGTTACCATCTACTAGTATCTTGTCACTTTTCTGCAGACCTTTGGGCTTGGCTACTTTCGTTGTTTGGGGGTAGTTGGAGTCTACCAGTAGAAGTTCACATGCTCTTCAACCATTCTACCTTTTATTGGCCTACAAAAATAGGGAGAATTATGTGGAGATGTGCTCATGCTGCTTTGACTTGGACTCTTTGGGAAGAAAGGAATCTCAGAATTTTTCAAGACAAGGAAAAGAACAGCCAAGATTTGAAAGACTGTGTGTTAAACAGGGCAATACATTGGCTGAAGACCTTGGAAATCTTCCATCAATTCTCCTTTAATGACCTTTGGAGAAATTGGTCAGCAGTAGCAAGGTGCTCATCTTTAAAGGACAAATCAATTACAAGCTGGTCTCCTCCACCCGAAGGCTCAATAAAGTTGAACTTTGATGGAAGCAGCATGGGTAATCCAGGATTATCCGGATGGGGAGTGCTTTGAGAAATGAGAAGGGAGAGATTTTGTTGCTCTACTCAAGTCCCTTGGGAATTGGAAACTCCATCAGGGCAGAACTTTTAGTTGTTGTACAAGGGGTGCAATTTGCAAACCAGCTGGGGGTACAACACCTAATAATCGAGGGGGATTCCAAAGTGGTGGTGGGTTGGTTGAAAAATTCTGAGGAGGCTATGTGGCGATACAAGAATGAAATGAAGAAATTTAGTTGGTTGACAAGGAATATGTTGGTCACTGTACAGTGGGTGGGGAGATCAGCAAATACTTTGTCAGATGTGTTAGCTAAGCAAGGGGTAAATAGGGAAGAATTATTTGGGGCTCAGTTGTGATTCTTGTTTTTCTTTCCTAGTTTACTTGTAAGATTCAAGGAGGGGCTGCAGCTCGTGCCTCTCGTTGGGTTGATGTATGAACTCACTCTAAAGTTGCTTCTGAATCAATAAACTTATTATTATTCATCAAAAATGTTCCCAAGACCTAAGCCTCCATGTTTCTTACTTCTGCACACCACTTCCTATTTAACTCTATGGTCCTTCTTCTCCTTCCCTAGTTCCCACAAGAAATCCCTCGTTAGCTTCTCAACCCTTTTACTTACCAACACTGGTCATAGTTCTTAAGTTCTTATTTCTGGAATTGTTTTCTTGTATTATTGGGGAAGTTCTTGATGGCAAAGCATCCTCATATGACATGGACACCATGTGCTGCCCATTGTTTGGATTTAATATTGGAAGACATCGGGAAGTTGCCTACTGTGAATTCCACTTCCATGGTCAAGGATGCTTTCAACTCCTACTTTAACTCTTCCATGATAGCTCCTCTGCCAATAGAAATACATACCTTGATGTTGACTTTCTGGTGTCGGGGGCCTTGGGGCAACTAGCATAGTCAAAGGCAATGTACCCCTATAGCTCCAAACTATCCCCTCTTCTGTACATGAGAACATAATCTTTTGTTCCTTGTAGATACCTAAACACCTTCTTAGTGGCATTCCAGTATTCCCTTCCTGGATTCCTTTAGAACCTACCCAGTACTTCCACTTCAAATGCAATGTCCAATCTTGTACGTACTTGTGCACACATCAATCTTCCCACAACCGATGCATAGGGAACTATGCTCATGTTCTCCCTTGCATATTCTGTCTAAGGATTATCATCCACAATAAGTTTAACCCCCTTGTTGGTACTACACTTGGTGCACACTATGCCATCCAACCTCTCTAAGATCCTCTATATATGCCCTTTTGGACAAACCCAATATCTTACAAGCATTATCTCTTTGGATCTCAATTCCTAGAACATAGGAGACTTCTCCCATGTCCTTCATATCGAATTTCTATGTTAGAAATTCTTTGGCTTGGTACAGCAAACCCATATCTCTGTTGGCAACCAAAATATCATCTACATACAAAATCAGCCAAGCAAAACTGCTGGCAACTAAAATATCAAAAAGAATAAGTATTGGAAATTTGGAATAAATATCAAAAAGAAGAAAATAACCATAGTCCCATCTACAAAGTTCACATGGTCCTAAGAGTATAACTTACTCATATACAACATTTACAATCAATACGATACAGGTAAGCTTAGAAGATAATAACCTATGAATAATTACAAAAATTTGGGGAAGTAAGATTATAAAAGTTCGATAGAATGGATAAACCAAAAGAAAATGGATCTGTCAAGTCTCCCTAACTCTCTCCCTAGGGAAGCTATTTTGATCAAGACTCTAGGATTTTGCTCCTTCCATAGACACCACCTATTGGCAAAAAGGTCAAAAGTTTTCTAAAATATTTCCTCTTTAGGAGAAACCCCTAACTGGCCAAGCTGGAACTAGCACCAGATTTCATAGGAGAAGCATAAGAGATGTGCAATTAGTATCTTGCTTAAGTGGCACAGTGTGCATTCATTTAGGATGGTTTCCATTTTAAGAAACCACCCAGTCCCTATTCCCATCCCACATCCTGCTTCTAGGAACTTCTATTTGGAGGCTCAATAGCATATTGGGCTGTTAAAACTTAAGCAGCACCAGTAGTCATCCAATCAAATCCCTTTATTCCTCACTGGCGGCCTATCATGTTAATCCTAAGCCCCCTTCATATATAATGCATCCTTCAAGACCCATAAAGGGAGCTTCTCATCCTTGGGAACACCCTTCTGCTTTATGTATTCTTTTCTATTTCTTGGTCATACAGGAACTATTGTGCATTTTAAAGAACATCTTCTTCCACAGCAAACCTTGAGGATTAGATCCATGTCCTCACTTCACATAAAAGGAGTTTCCCCTGTTTGAGAATGCCGTTTGCCTTTATATATTCAACTTCTTGCTTCAGAAATCCATTTGGAACCAATACATTAATCATTACACAGTATGCCTTCTGGTTCCTGGAATAAACTGCAAAATATAGCAATGTACTGGGTCTTGTAGTGGCTCTCTATTAGTAAAGGATGTTTATACCCCTCACTATTTTTATATTTATTATTTATTTATTTATTTGTGGGTAGAGTCCTGCCCCATAATCATAAGAAACTAGGCAATCAAGTAATCCTAAATTCACCAATTTGACAGAAAAAAGAGTTGCCACACATACTCTGTGGCTAAAATTTGCTCAAACAGTACTCTGACCATGTCAAGACCACGCTTCACTCTGAGAAGGTTTCTCGAATGACTACCAGCCTTCCTCACACAGTTGTGTTGGATGTCACGATCGAGCATAGTTCGTAATGTGTCAATTGATTTTGACGCCTCTGTTAGATCAACAACCTGTTATCCATAGAAACACCAATAGGTATATGAACTATTGAATCGAACACGATAAACGGATCGAAAAGCTACCAGAAACATGTTAATTGGTCAATTTAAGAGTAAGAAACAATTTTTAGAAACGAGGAAAGCACATGAGATTAGTGCCTTAGCAACGTAATCCATCTCCGCAAACTTGAACGCAATCCCTAAGCAGCCAAAAAGAGGGGAAACGAGAGAGCAGGCATGAGAGAACGGCGCGACCTCGACGTCTTGCGTTTGGGAATTTACAGTAACTGAGAGGTCTTTAAATGCCTCCGCAATCTTCCGAAGAGGCTTCTCCCCGTCCGCCATTAAAGAAATCTATAGAGCTTCCTTCGCTTCTCTTCCTTTGGTCTCTCTGCAACTGTTGTGTCGATATTGGGATTAGGGCTGAAGTTGCTGAACTGAACGACTTATTGGCTATTGCGCTGTCTGGCTTGATAACTACGCCTTCTACACGGGCGGAAACACCGAAAGTGGAAATAAGTCAATTTTTTTATTGATAACCGAAAATTAAGTCGATTTCTTTTTACTTTTTTAAGTCTTTTTAGGAGGAATCGGATTCATTCCACACGGAATCGTTCTCATTCCATTTTCACAGAGTCACAGCCATTTGCAGCTGTACAGTGGGAATATCTCCGCCGTGACGTGAACACGGTGTGAGCATCATTTTCTCGTCGTTTACTTATATACACCCCTATAATTTTGCTTAACTATTAAAACATTATTATAGTTTGTGTATTATTATAATTGTGTCAAGGTTTTTGGGTCAATGGTTCGATTATCCATGTCAAATGGTTCAGATAGTTTGATTAGATTAGAATATTAAGACAAACTCTTTTAGTCTTTTATGAGAAAAGAATATGTGGACCTTGGTTTTGGTTGAAAAAGAAAGATAAAAAAAGAAAGGAAGGAAGAAGGGAAAGGAATAAAAAGAAAGAAAGAAAAGAGGGAAAGAAAAAAAAAAAGAAAGAAAGGAGGGAAAAAAGGAGGAGAAGATCCAATGTTCAACCGCAATGACAATAGCGATAGAGATGGCTCTCCGATCTCTCCAATCTTGCTTTTCTCTCTCTCTCTCTCTCTCTCTCTCTCTCTCTCTTTGGGATCTCAGTGATATCAAATATGAGATCATTCTTGTCTCAATCCCTCCCCATCTCTCAATCTCCCCTGCTTCCTTATTAAACTGTGAACCGTTGCCCGGGTTGATGGTTCAGCCACCTGGGTCAATGGTTCTTTGACCAAGTCAACGATTTTTTGCCTAGGAACAGATTAAGGGTGAAACAAAACCAACTGTCTGGACGGTTCCCAAGCTGAACAGTTCAACCATCTAAGTCAATGACGGTTTGAAAACACCATTTGGTATCATTGTTGTTTCTACTAGAAAGGTGTAGAGTTTATCAATACAAAATTTTGAGAAATCATTTTGTCACATCACATCAAATAACCACTTCCACTAAAAAAAGTGTAGGCATTGGATTGGGTGTTGGCATTTATAGAAACATCATATTTGACCTTTCATGAAGAAGCACTAATGGTACCAAATATTGTATTAATAACTCAAAGCATTTGTAGTAGAAAAAATATATTCTCATAAAATTTGTATTGACCAATCAAAAACGGTGCAAGTAGAAGTGGCAATGGTACCAACACAACCTATAGCAACCCCATATTTTGCACCTATTGTTCCAACTTCTATTAGTTATAATTTGTATATCCCTATGGAAATGACCACGTGACCTCTTAAAACAAGTGAAAAATGTGTGAAGGCATCGTATCATCCTATTTTTTTTATTCTGAAAATATCCCTAGTTCAGCATTGTTACTTCTTTTTGGCTTATGATATGCTCGTGAAGAGAGGGAAGCAAGTAAGGGTGTGAATGGACCAATTTTGGATTGGACCCCATCCAGTCCAAAATCAATTTGGACGGATTGGACGGACCAACAAGACATTGATTGGACCAATCCGGTCTAAAATATTTATTAGCTTGGATTGGACCTAGTTCGTCTGTCAATTCTTCCCTGCCAAATAGATTCTATAGGAATTATTGCCACCATAGGTAAAATAACGGTCACTTACAAGTTCTGCCAGAAGCCAAAAATAACAGCAATAAATACTCTAAAAGAAAGCTTAAAAGATAAAGTCAAATTTATCTCTGAATTACAAGCAAGAATAAAAGAAAAAACAGTTGGCTAAATCCCTAAAAGAACCAAAAGCCCAACTAGAAATAGAAAAGTTTCAAACAAAATTAGAAAAGGAAATATGTGTTGAAACTCCCAGTGCATTCTAGCACAGAAAAAGGCATATGATAGATCTTCCTTATGAGGAAGGATATAGCGAAACAAAAATTCCTATTAAAGATAGACCAATCCAAATGAATAGTAGATTATTAGAAATCTGCAAAAGGGAGATTCAAGAATTATTAACTAAAGGCTTAATTAGACCAAGTAAATCCCCTTAGAGTTGTCCATCGTTTTATGTAAAAATAGCTGAAATAGAAAGAGTAGTACCAAGGCTAGTGATTAACTATAAACCACTCAACAAAGCCTTGAGATGGATCAGATATCCTATCCCTAATAAACAAGACCTAATAAATAGGTTGCATGACGCAAAAATATTTTCCAAGTTTGACCTAAAGACATGTTATTGGCAAATTCAAATAAGTAAGAAGGACAGGTATAAAAAACCTTCATAGTTCCTTTCGGGCATTATGAATGGAATGTTATGCCCTTTGGATTAAAAAATGCCCCCTTTGAATTCCGAAAAATTATGAATGAAGTTATTTAAATATTTAAAAATTTTTATTATTTGAATTTAATTCATTTTAAATTTATTACATAATATTAAATATTTTCTATATAATTATGTTATATTTTTAGTATTTTATTATTTAAGATATTTAGTTATTGAAATATTTGAACAATATTTTATTTTTTTAATGTTAAATTTCTATTATTTGAATAATTCAGAAAATCAAAATTTATATTGTTAGTACATAATTTCATGATGAATTTTGTAAAAATACAAAATTATTAATAATATGAATATTATTAAATCTATTATAATTAATTTTTGTGTTTTCAATAAATATTTTAAAGTTATTATATAATTTGGTTAAAATGTTTAAATAATTCTTAAATTTTTTAATTTAAACTTTCTTTAGATAGATATAGATAAAAAGTGGGAAGAAGATAAATAAGGATTAGAGATAATTTGGAGAGAAACTCTCTAGTAAATTAGAGATAAGTTAGGAGATAAATAGGAATTGGAGATGATTTAGGAGAAAGTGGGGATGTAGTTTAGGAGAAATTTTACGAGAGGAGATTATTGGGAACATGTGGGCAAGAGGGAGAGAAAGATAGAGTTTAGATATTTTTTTATGGGGAAGGAGAGTATCTCATTGGTTGTTTAAAAAAAATGACATGGATGGGAAAGATTGGTTGTTAGAGATAATTTAGACTATTTTGTTTCCTTATTGGTTTAATGGAATTAAAAAATAAAAAATTCAAAAAACAGAAAATTAGGAAGGGTTTTGAGCAAGGAGAGACATGGTGACGTGGACAACCTTGTTTTATATATATACTAGCGAGGATCCGTGCGATGCACGGGATTTATTAAGCGAAAGTTAAATAATAGAAAGGGTCATTTACTAAAACATCCCTTATAATTTCATGGATTTACTAAAATCTACCCTATAGTTAAAATTTTACTAAAACACCATTTATAATTTGCAATGGATTTAATCAATCTTCCATTAGATGACAATGAAAAATGACAATGTTGACCCAAATGTTCATTTAAATAAATTTAATCAAAAGAAAATAAAAATAAAAATGAAAATACCATTTTTTCCCTTTATAAGACACGCACAACCACTCTATTGGCTATATTTAGTTAATTTTGTTTTTTGTACAAAAAAAATGTTAAGGGTATTTTTGGAATACAAAATCATGGACCAAATGGAAAAACAAACACTCCTTAATGAAAGGTTGATTAAGTAAATAAGTTGTAAAATATATAGGATGTTTTAATAAAATGAAAACTATAAGGTAGGTTTAAGTAAATATGTAAAACTATAAGATGTGTTCTATTAAATCAGACTAATAAAATCACATAAGAGTATGCAAATGTTTTATATTTTCAAATTTTTAAATAATTAATAATTATTCATATTTTATATACTACTTTTAATATTTTTTTATAATACAAAAATAAAAATAATTAATTTTAGTTATTTTTATTCATTAAACTGATGAAACCGACCAACCCGATCAACTCGCCCCAAGTTGGTCGGTTTTCTAGTTTTTAGAGTGGCTTTGATTCAAAAATTTCCCAATTCGACCAAGTTGGATCAATTTCACTTTGGCCATTTGTAAACCAACCAAAATCGAACGACCTAACCATGGATATATATTAATATTTTATATTTTAAATATAATTTTTAATATGGAAAAGTGGGAAATTTCCCATATTTCTTAGTCAAAAATGTTTTATATCATAAACCTAATTTTTAAATTTATTTTTTAATAATTACACTATAATTTTTAAATTTTAATTTAAATTTTTAAGTTTAAATCTTTTGAACCAACTGACCAAACCAAAAAATCGACCCAAACCAATATAACATGAGTGGGTCAGTTTTCACAAAAGGTTAGTCGGTTTTAGTTGGCCAACTCCCCAACCTGACTAGGTCAATTTGGTTGGCCAGATAGCCTACGACCGAACTGAACCAACTCATGAACACTCATAATTTCAGCTAAATTAATAGTCTCATCTCTGATAAATAACAATAGCTTAATCTCCAATAATTATTGAAAATTTATAGCAAAAATACACAATTATTGAAAATATATTGATAATGAAAAAAAAACAATAATTACAAAAATAAAATAAGTACTAAAAATATATACTAACTTAGTCAATAAATAGTATAATCCCAAATAATAATTTAATCTCCAATAAATATTAATCTCCAATAATTATTGAAATACAAGTTATAACAGAAATACAATAAATACAATAAGTACAATAAATTAAATTTAAAAAGTTCACTAAAAGTAGGTTAATCTCTAATAATTATTGAAAGTTTTATAATAAATAACAAAACAAAATAAATTTATACATAACCATTGAAAATACATTTACCACAAAAAAAATAAATAATTATCAAAATACAATAAATATTAATTTTCGTATATATAGTTGCATAATAAATACAGATTTAGAGTTTCAAACTATTATTAATAAATATAATTTTTTTGAAAGTTATTTTCTTGAATTATTACTTGATAAAAATGAAATTAGTTATTTACAATATTATGTAAGTATATTAAATTATTATTAATTTCAATATTATGCTATAATTATTTTTCTACTTTTAAGAATTTTTTTTTTAAATATATTACATAATTTCTTTATTTTAACTATTTAAAATATAGTTATGTTAAATATTTTTATTTAAAGTAGCCAGTTATTAAATATTTAAATAATATGTAAAATATTAGTTATTTATGGAATTTAATAATCCATAAAATCATAAATTATACTATTATTACATAATTTCATTATTAATTTTATAATATATTAAATTATTATTAATTTCAATATTATTTTATAATTATTTTTTTCTTTAAAGAAATTTTTTAAATTTATTACATAATGTCGTTATTTTAACTATTTAAAATCTAGTTATTTAAATATTTAAATAATCTATAAAATATTTAAGTTTTTTTTTGTTATTTGAATTTTATTTATTTAAAGCTATTATGTATTATTAAATATTTTAAAAGCATTTAAATTGATAATCGAGAAAAACATAATTTAAATTGTTACTATATAATTTTGTGATATATTTTGTAAAAATATAAAATTATTTATTAGATAATTTCGTTATTTTAACTATTTAAAACATAGTCATGATAAATATTTAGTTGTTTAAATATTTAAATAATTAAATAATCTATTAAATATTTAAATATTTTTTTATTTGAATTTTATGTATTTAAAGCTATTACGTATTATTAAATATTTGAAAAGCATTTAAATTGATAATATAGAAAAACATAATTTAAATTGTCAGTACATAATTTCGTGATATATTTTGTAAATATATAGAATTATTTTTTGTGTTTTTAATAAATATTTTAAAGTTATTATATAATTTTATTAGAATACTTATATAATTTAGGAGAAAAAGTCTCACTACATTAGAGATAATTTTGGAGAAAGTGGGGGAGGTAGTTTAGGAGAAGAGATTATTTAGGTTATTGGGAAATTGCATCTCATTGGTTGTTTCAAAAATGACATGGAATAAAAAAATAAGAAATTCAAAAAAAGGAGAAAATTTCTTGACTGCTTTGTTTATATATATATATATAGATAGATATGATATTAGAAAGGGACTTTTGGCTCCAACAACTCCTCAACTTTGTAAAAGAAAATAACCATTTTCACCCTCAAACTATACTATAAAGAAAAAAAAAATTCCATTTTAAGCTAGAAAGGGACTACATTAAAGATGTCATTCATAGTTTTGTTAGACAAGTAATAAAGGATATATAAATTATCGAAACTTCCCCTAAAGCTTTTGATCCTTGCTAAAACCTGCCATGAAGTTTGGTAATTGCAATCGTCTCTCCTAAACTTTTGGACACAGCTGCAAGTAGACCCCCTTTATTAGAATCCTCTAACAAGGGGCATGAAAATTGTCCAAAATGGCCCTGTAGTTACTATTGAGGCTGGTTTCTACAAAAATAATAATAATACAAACTTGATGAAAAAAAATATATAAAAAATAAGAGAATTTAAAGTTGAAGATTTACCTTTGGACGATTGATATGAAGGGGAAATTTGGGAAATAAATCAATTTCTGAAAAGAATTAGAAGGTTTTGGACTGCTTTGCTGATCATGCTTCATCTCAAGCTGTGCCATTTTCAGTGGAGATAGGATTTGGTGACCTCTTTGGGCGTGAGTACCTACTTTGGGAGCTACGTTTGTGGATTTCGTATCAGGTATAGCTCTCTCTTATTTTGGTTTCAAGTATGGTCCGATTTGTTTTAATAACAAACATTGAAAAATGCAGTTTTTCTAAAATTGGGAATACGATGCCCAGAAGGGAGAAAGAAATTTTTTGAAATTTTGCCCAGCCTCCTTGCATGGTTCAGCCATCCATATGATAGATGTCCCTTCCCTTCAATGGTATTTAGTCATGTTCAAGTCTTGAACCAAATTTAGACCAGATCTGAAGCTGTGTAAATGGACAGAAATTGTTCTACCCGATTTGCGTAAACTGGCTTTTTTTTTCCTGAGAATTCAGTTCTTAGTTTTGGGCGTATGATTTGAAAATTAATTCTTTATTGTTCTGTTATAATTATGGAATGGTTATGTGATTATTTCTTGGATATTTGGGTTGTTTGTGTGATGAAGATCGAAATCTTTTATGGCACTGTGATCTGTGCACCCTGCATTCTTTATTCTATTATTTTGGTCTGTAAATAATTTTTTTTTAGACAAAATGTATAGGATTTGATCTGATGTAATTAATAGAAAATTAGGTTTTTCTATTTTTTTACGTTGGAAGAGTTGCTGGAACGCACGGAGGAGAAGAAGAAATTTTGCAGATACAAGATCTGCAATTTGCGATTTGTAGAAAAGAATTATGCTATCTGCGATTAATCTTTTTCTTGCAGGTTTGCAGATTGTCCAAAATCATCACACTTACAGCCCCATGATTATGTTTTCTTGCTGATCTTGATTGTCTTTTTCAGCTGTAATTAATTTCAGATCATGTTCTTGATAATTGGATCATCTGTTGGACGCCAAACCCTAGGCTGAATTGACCTAGTTTGGTCCAAATTGGTTGGACCCAACCTATGGTTCGATGGGGTCTGTTCTCAGCCCCATGGGTCACATTTTAGGTGACCCAAAATCGGTTATGGGCCAAGGATTTGATGGCCATCACATGATGCAATTCGGCCCACCCCTGTAAAACCTTGCTTTTGCTAAGTTAAAGCAGAATCAACCCCTTTTCAGCATTACAACTATGTGGGCCGAACTAATTTTTGCAGATTAGCCATATACCTAGATGGTATTATTCGATAATACATGGGCCTTAATGGGCTGATAGTGTGTTAACTTTATTAATTATGGTTTTATAGTTTATTTAATTGATTGGATCAATTATGTGCATGTGGATGTATGTGATGTGCTGAATATGATTCGTACATGGGCCATAAGTACTTGGCCCATGTTTAATCGTTAGTGGCTCTTTACGAACACCATGGCTGAATGCACATTGATGGAGGGTGATTTGGCTCGACCTCATAGCATGGGTACACGTAGGTATGACCTTGCTCAAGCGATGACTAAGCGTGACAGCACAGCAAGCGCAGCCGCAACTCGGTGGGAAGGGCTCACCGAGTTTAGTCTAGCAACTTGGCGGGTTAGGCTACTCACCGAGAGCCGCCTGGCTTAGGCCTTCCTTCCAAGGCTGAGGCGCTCTGAGCTACCTCCGAGCTCGGAGCCCCCTGACCTTTCCTAATGCCCGAGCTCCTCCTAGTGGATTTTAGGCCACTCCCAAACAGGAACACCCCGATCCGCCTCTAGATACCCCGAGGTAGAGACACCTCGGGCCAGACAGCTCAGTGTAGCTTGCCCCAGGCAGCTCGCCACTTGCAGGGTAGCTCGGTACAGGGTAGCTCGGAGAAGAGTAGTTCAGCATATCGCAGGAAGGTCTCCTGCCCGACCACCGTACCTGACAAACCTTGAGACTGCAACCACGTCTCTCGTCAGACAGCGTTGTGCCTGCCACCTTTGGAAGGGGTCTTACATCTAACAGGTACGTACCCTGCAATGACGGCCCCGCACGTGCCACCTTAGCCCTAGCTGTAACGGCTGCGGCAGGACGACAGTGGCGGTTATACCTGTCCTGTCAGAGGCAGGTGGGCCTGATTCGATAGAGTTCTATTATAAGTAGCCCAATCCCAAAGGACAGAGGTAATCTTCTGATACTCGCGCTATCTGCACTCTTAGCCCCCTTTTACTCTCTTTGCATTTTCCACATAACTCTAACTTAAGCGTCGGAGTGTTCCCGCCGGGCAAGCCCCCGGGGATTCCTCATCTTCTCCATCTCAGGTACCATCCAGGAGCCACGCAACAGCCAGCTAGGAGTGACCGAATTGTGCACCATCATTTGGCGTCGTCTGTGGGATAGACTTCAAAAAGCCTCCCCTTAGTTTCTACAACTACTTTCTAAGACTTAGCACTCATGGCTTCTTCAAGCAACGTCGGACGCAACGTGGAGACGGACATCGCCAGGGAACAACTCCAAGTCCCCGTGGTCTGCATTGGGTAGTTCATCATTCCCCTCTTGGTGGACGGAGTCCCTAGCCTAAACATGCCACGAGCAGTGGCGCCTGTGAGTGTTCCCCTTCCCCCCTCTGTTGAGACAACTTTCGCTGAACCAACTGCTGTCCCTCTGGCGACCAGCCAGAACCAACTCGATGATTTGATGCAGTGCATGCGGGCCATGCAAGCCCAAGTGCAACAGCTTCAGCAACACCAACTCTACCAGCAACAGGTGCTGCATCACGTCTCTCAGTATCACTATCAGCAGCAGTTCCCTCAGCTGCCTCAGCCTCAGCCTCAATCTTATCTCCCTCCTCGGCACCCAACCTCACGACAAGCTAAGTCTCGCCACCAGGATGAACTCCCTTCTCGCCAAGAAGAGGCTTCTCAGAACCCCCCTAAGAGCCAAGCCTCCTCCCGCGGCAAAAAGGAAAGACCAGCCACTCCAGTCTCACCGCGGGCAATCAGGTCAGGAGGACCCCAGCTCGCCAGGTCTAACCCCAGCAATCGAAGTTCGAAGCCCCACTTCTGGAGAACCGGTTTGAGATCCTAGCTGCAGACTCTAAGCAGAACCCCTCTATCCGCAGCCATCACCAGCAGCCCGAGTTCCTTCCTACGCAAACTATCCCTGACAGTACGGAGGTGAGCAGCACCAACGTGGAGCCCGCTAAGAAGCAAAGACGTCGTCATTGAGCTCGTTGAACTACCACCCACAACCTGCCCGAACTCAGAGGCAGGGAAGAGGTAAGCTCGGGTGAAGTAAAAGCTCCCCTCCTTTCTGTTCCATCCCCTTGTCTCTCGAGCTCCTAGCTGTTCCAATGCCCAAGGACTTCAAGCTCCCCCCTCTTGATAAATATGATGGGTCGTTCGACCCGAATGATCATGTAGACGCTTTTCCAGTCACAGATGCACCTGGTGAGGGCCAGTGAGTCTTGCATGTGCGTGGCTTTCTCCACCACTTTCAGAGGAGTGGCCCGCACATGGTATCGAAACCTTGCACCCGGATCGATAAGAAGTTGGGCGCAGTTTGTGCAAGCCTTCATGTCCCACTTCGTCACCAGCAAGTGGTGCCCGCGAACTGAGGAAAGCCTTCTCAGCATAGTCCAGAGAAAGGGAGAGTCCATCCGGGGCTATATCAAGCGGTTCAACGATACATGCATGCAGATGGACCCCGCAGTGCGCCTTGCAGCAGCCAAGAAGGGTGTGACGCACAAGGAATTCAAGTGACACATGGTTGTCAACCAGCCGGCGGCCATAACTGAATTCCTCAAGCTCGCATATAGGTTCATAGCCACGGAAGAAGAGATCAACCAGAAGGGCGAAAGCGCGCCCGAGAAGAGAAAGAGAGAAGGATAACTTTCCAGCCAAGGAGATAGCCGAAAGAAGAAGGACGTAGCTTGGGGGGCAAAGCCGGGTCAGCCATTCCGAGCCTTTATAGTGGACCGAACTGATCTGGCACCCGACCTCGGTGGGAGGTGGATGCCAGATGGCCCGAAGCCACCCGTACATCGGACGACTGGGCGGCAGAAGAGGCACCCTGAGCCGAGGTACCCACCTCGGGCTCGTCGATGAGACTGTCTACACTAGACGACATGAAAGCACGGAAAGAAAAGAAAGTTTAGAAAAGAAAAGGAAGCTCGGGGACTCACCGTAGAAAACGCAAACCGAACTGGGGAAATAACCGAACTAGAAAACCCGAGCTAGGAACCTCAGACGCGAACTCAATACTGACGCTGAAGACTTTGTGGCGAAGAAACAACCAAGGGTCCCCCACTATTTATAGCCACTGCATCCGGGCGTTAACGGTCGAGATTGAGATGATCCAACGGCTCTCAAGGAAACCAGATATGGGTTCCTCGAGGTGAAATTAGTTTAGCGCATTTTTTGGCGTCCGCGAAGTCCAAATCGCATGATGTCCGCGTGTAAACTAAACGCGACCCGGGTTTCTTTTGATTGAGCCGGAAATTGGACCGGTCCAGCTAGGCGAATCGTGCGACGGAGTGGCATGAGTACCGAAGCCAAATCCACCCGGTGCGTCATGAACTCCCCACACTAGGTCAACACCGCCAGCACAGGGAGTGGGGGGCAATTGATGAAGGGTGATTTGGCCCGACCTCATAGCACGGGTACACGTGTGTATGACCTTGCTCAAGCGATGACTCAACATGATAGCACAGCAAGCGTAGCCGCAACTCGGTGGGAAGGGCTCACCGATTATAGTCTAGCAACTTGGCGGGTTAGGCTACTCGCCGAGAGCCGCCTGGCTTGCGCCTTCCTCCCAAGGCTGAGGCACTTCGAGCTACCTCCGAGCTCGGGGCCCCCTGACCTTTCCTAATGCCCAAGCTCCTCCTACTGGATTTTAGGCCACTCCCAAACAGGAACACCCCGATCCGCCTCTAGATACCTTGAGGTAGAGACACCTCGGGCCAAACAGCTCGGTGTAGCTTGCCCCAGGCAGCTCGCCACTTGTAGGGTAGCTCGGTATAGGGTAGCTCAAAGAATAGCAGTTCAGCATATCGAAGGAATGTCTCCTGCACGACCACCGTACCTGACAAACCTGGAGACTGCAACCACGTCTCTCATCAGACAGTGTTGTGCCCGCCACCTTTGGAAGGTGTCTTACATTTGATAGGTACGTACCCTACAACGACGGCCCTGCGCGTGCCACCTCAGCCCTAGCTGTAACGGCTGCGGCAGGATGACAGTGGCGGTTTTACCTGCCCTGTCAGAGGCAAGTGGGCCTGATTCGACAGAGTTCTGTTATAAGTAGCCCAATCTCAAAGGACAAAGGTAATCTTCTTATACTCGTGCTATCTGCACTCTTAGCCCCCTTTTACTCTCTTTGCATCTTTTACAGAGCTCTAACTTAAGCGTCAGAGTGTTCTCGCTGGGCAAGACCCCGGGGATTTCTCATCTTCTCCATCTTATGTACCATCCAGGAACCACGCAACTGCCAGCTAGGAGTGACCAGATTGCGCACCATCACACATCATTGCCATGGTGCCCTAAAGATCATTGGATGATCTCCCTTCAAAATGGGCCCCATATCAGCTTCCTCCCCAAGAGGAATCATGCGGAACCCTAACCCGTTTTGGGTCCATTTGAATCTGACTTTAAGAAAGTCAGTGGGAGCCAATTTAGTTTGACCTAAATAAGATCTAAGGACGTTTCAACTTGTTCCCTCTAGATATATAAGTGCAAGTGAAAGGGAAATTCATATGATGAATTCTCTAAAGGCCTTCCATCATTAGCATGAAGATGGGTTGTATTAGTAATGAGGAGATGCACCATAAAATTGGGCTACCCATTTGCTGATCCAGTCTTCTTAATTGCTTCATAAGATGATAGGGGCATCATAGACCGATGTGGGAGGGGCCTATCCTAAAATAAAAGACTCTCTCATGGTACCTTGGGGTCTACGAATATGACGGGTCAGCACTTACTAGACAGAAATGTTTAACCTAAAATGACAATGAACCTTGTCTGACAGAGGCCAAAGGGAAAGCTCATAAGATGAGTGGATATGATCCTTCACAGAAAGTGGTGGGGTTTTGCAGCTGAAACAATTGGCTCCATGCACCTATGTGATTTCCCACATTTCTAGAGACATAACCACGTCTCCATCACTGAGATGGGAGGGAAATCTCAGAGATGAAGAAATAGAAATGGAACATAGATAAAAGCCCTTTCTATGTAAATAACACGAATAAGCTTTTAGGTCGTGGACTAATATTTTTCCTTTTATCAGAAATGGCAAACGAACAATTTGCCAAACCGCTGGATGATAACAAGCTTAAGGGACCCAATTACATTGACTGGTTCCGTAGCCTTATACTGGTTCTAACATTTGAGAAATTGGACAAGGTAGCCAAAAACCCTGCACCGGAACCTCCAGGTGATAGGGCTTCCAAAACCCGTAAGAAGGAATATCAAGAATGGGAGGAGAAGAATTCTCTTGCCCAGTGTTATATCATAGCCTCCTTAGACAATTCGAAATAGAGACAGTTCGATAAGATCGAAGTGTACAAGGATATCATGGATAGTCTAAGGACAATGTATGAAGAGGATAATCGTTTTACTCGACAGAAGGTCCTAAAGTTGTTTACGACCACGCATATGTCTGAGAACTAACAAGTTCATAACCAATGTCTTAAGATGATGGGCTACATTAATGAACTGGAGGCTCTCAGCTCTAGGCTAGATGATGACACCAAGATTGATGCCGTCTTAAACTCTCTACATCCCTCCTTTAATCAGTTTATCATGAACTATAACATGAATAAGCTAAAGGTTAGCCTTCAGGAACTTAGCAATATGTTGCAGAGGGTTGAAGAACTGATAAAGAAGAACAGGTCGATAGTCATGCTTGTTGAAGGTGGCAAGTTGGGCAAGAAAAAGAAGAATGCTAAGAAGAAGCCTTAGAAGAAAGCTGGCAAACGTAAAAAGCTGAAAAAGGACAAAGCATCGGATGCATGTCATTTCTGCAAGCAGACCAATCACTAGAAGAGGAACTGTCCTCAGTATCTAGAGACCAAAAAGAAAGAAGATAATTTCGAATCTTTTGTCATATAGACCAATTTGTTGGTCACTTTTGCATCTTGGTATATTGACTCCGGGGCTTCTACTAATGCATGTAACACTTTGTAGGGGTTCAAGACAATTAAAAGGCTGAGTGACGGAGAAGTGACGCTTTACTTAGGGACTTCTACAACAGTTGCAGCAACAGCCATAAGAACTGTAGATTTGTATTTCAAAGAATGAATTATTACACTTAAAGATTGTCTTTATGTACCTACTTTGAGAAGAAATTTAATTTCCATTTCAAATTTGTGCAAGGATGATTATTCTATTTTGTTTAGTAATACAATTACTATTAAGTTGAATAACAAATTCCTCGCTTACAGAGAACTTGAGAATGGTCTCTATGTCCTACATCCTTCTCTAGAAACAAACGTAACCGAAACTATGTCGGAAATAATCCCCAAGAAAAGATCATGCGATACGGTTAATCCCAGGTGCCTGTGGCATTACCGACTTGGCCACATTAATATAGATCATATCACAAGGTTGGTAAATGATGGTCCTTTCGATTTTCTAACTGTAAAAGATCTTCTAACCCGTGAACTTTGCCTTTAGGGTAAGATGACGAAACGACCATTTACGGGAAAGCCTAAAAGATCTACGGGCACACTTGACTTGATACATACTGATGTATGTGGTCCCATGAATGTTAGGACACGTAACTAACACGTTTATTTTATAACATTAATGATGATTTCTCACGGTATGGTTACATGAACCTAATGAGACACAAGTCTAAATCCTTTGAAAAGTTCAAAGAGTTCAAACAAGAGGTCGAGAAACAGTTAAGAAGATAGATCGATGAGGCAAATATCTCTCTGATAAATTCAGGGACTACTTAAAGGACAATGGGATTGTATCACAATTAGTTCCTCCTACTACACCACAATTAAACGGCGTATCGGAGAGAAGAAATCAGAATCTATTGGATATGGTCCATTTACTTCTCGTCCACTCAAAACTACCTATATTATTTTGGGGTTACGCATTGGAGACTGTGATATACATACTAAACCGGGTTCCAACCAAATCCATTCCTAAGACTCCGTATGAGCTTTGGACCGACAAAAAACCAAGTGTAAGACACTTGAAGATTTGGGGTTGTCCAACACATGTTAAAAGAACAAGTGCTAACAAATTGGAATCTAAGACCAGCCATTGCTTATTTGTAAGTTACCCCAAAAGCTCTATAGGTTACTTATTCTATGACTCAAAAGAGAAAAATGTGTTTTGCAATCGAAATGCCTATTTCTTGGAAACAATCATCATCAGGAAATTGTTCTTGATGAGGAGAGCTCAGGAGTAGCCGGAGATGTCCCACAAGCTCCAAATAATACCCAACCGAGAATATCTACCTGGGTTTCTAGGCCTCTAGTTCATTATGGCTATGATCAAGAAAATTACTTGATGGAAGCCACGATCAGTGAGGAAAATCCCACGACTTATACAGAATCTATGTTGGACATAGATTCCTTGAAGTGGGTAGATGCCATGAAAGCCGAGGTGGACTCGATGGAAACCAACAAGGTCTGGACTCTCGTAGACCCACCCCTTGGGGTGAAAGCAATTGGTTGCAAATGGATCTACAAGATAAAGAAGGGCCCTGATGGGAAAATTGAGACCTATAAAGCTTGTCTTGTAGTGAAGGGGTATACTCAGAAAGAGGGAATCGATTAAGAGGAAACCTTTTCGCTAGTGAACATGCTTAAATCCATAAGGATCCTGCTAGTTGTAGCAGCAAACTATGACTATGAGATTTGGCAAATGGATGTCAAAACCGCGTTCCTGAATGGAGATCTTACTAAAGATATCTACATGCAGCAACTGCAAGGTTTCATTGTTGCAAGTTAGGAACACATGGCATGTAAACTCAACCAGTCCATCTATGGACTTAAGCAAACTTCTAGGAGTTAGAACATTTGATTTGACTTTCCCATCAAACAGTTTGACTTTGAGCAAAATCCAGATGAGCCCTGTGTTTACAGGAAGACAGTGAGAGATAAGGTTACATTCTTGGTTCTGTATGTAGATGACATTCTACTCATTGGGAATTATGTAGGAATGTTAACTACGATTAGACCTGTTCATGGGTCGGGTAGCCCGATGGCCCGACCCAGCCCGGCCCGCACCCCGGTCGGGCTTGGTTATGTAATTAGGCCTGCGGGCCTGACCTCGGGCCTAACACAGTAAGCCCGACGGTATTACGGGCCAGGCTCGAGATTTGTCAAAAAAGCCCGGCTCGAGCCCGGCCCGGCCCGACTCAGCATTATATATTTTATAAAATACATAATATGTATTTTATATATTATATAAAACATATAAATAATATAATATTTATTGAAATATATATATTTATAATTTAATATATACATTTTTTTATTTTTTTTATTTATAATTTCTCTCTCTCTCTATTCAACCACTTCAGCAGTAGTAATAACATGGGATAAATTTCGGGCTCGGAACTTAGAAAAATCTGTTAATACAGAGTGAAAGCCCAGCCCGAGCCTGGCCCATGAACAGGTCTAACTACGGTGAAGGTATGGCTTTCGCAGCCATTCTCCATGAGAGATCTTGGAGAAGCCTCCTATATCTTGGGACTTCGACTTTATAGAGATAGATTGAAAAGGATAAAAGGACTATCCCAGTCTACTTACATTGACAAGATTGTCAAAAGATACAGCATGGAGAACTCCAAGAAGGGATTTGTCCCTTTCAGACATAGAGTCACTCTCTCCAAAGGTATGTCTCCTAAGACTCTCGAAGAGATTGAGGGCATGAGAGAGATTCCCTATGCCTCAGCCGTAGGGAGCATTATGTATGCCATGTTGTGCACTCGGCTAGACATTGCTCAGGCAGTGAGTATGGTAAGTAGATACCAATCAAACCCAGGATAGGAGCACTAGACAACTGTGAAAAACATACTTAAATACCTTTGAAGGATAAAAGAGTTTTGTCAGGTATTCGATGGTAGTTCACTACAGATCCTAGGGTATACCGATGCTGACTTCCAGTCAGACCCAGATGATAGAAAGTCTACATCTGGTTACATCTGTAGGTACATAGTGGTCACTAAGACCCTCGGAGTACAGAAGGTGTCGAACCAACACTACACGAACGCTTGCGATGAATCCAGAACCCATCGCACGTTTGCGATGAGTTCATCGCAGATCCACGATTGCAATGAATTCATACCCAGGACAAGTTGTGATGAAATTCAGCTAGTGCAAATCTGTAATAAAGCTAGGACATGTGCAGATTTACGATGAACGTCGAACGCACACGGAATTGCGATGAACCCGACACCATTGCAAGAATTACGGAATCATGGTAGATCAGGAATAAATGTCGGTTACACAAGCGCTATTTAATTATGCATGCGGGTACGCACGCCAAATGATGATGTCACTCGTGCCACGTCAGCATAATAGGATAACATATAGAGAGAATCTGAAAGGGCTAAGATCCTCTAATAATGATCCCTTATAATAGTCAAGCAAAAGGAAATATCTCATTTCCTAACAGAAAAGATTCCCTTTCCTAACAGGAAAAAACTTCTTCCTTGATAACCTTAACTTCCTCTCTATAAATGGGAGAGAGGAATTCTTACCCAGGGGACGAAAAGGATAATAATTTTAACCGAGGTTTCTCACCAAGAGGGCAACTTCCTCCTCTCTCCTCTCTTACCCACGCCATCTCTCTTTCCCTATCACCTTCTCCTCCGGACTTATAGAGACTCGACCACTTTCCGACTGCCATAATCTCCCCAGTCATGAAAACAACATCTTTACGATGGGGTCCTATGCAGTTAGCTGGAAAAGCAACAAACAAAGGTCTATAACAGATTCCACAACCGAGGCCGAGTACATTGTCGGAAGTGAAGCTGTCAAGGAAGCCGTTTGGATGAAGTTCATTCAAGAATTGGGAGTACTTTCATCTAGCACATCACCCATTCCACTATTGTGTGACAAAACTCGAGCCACTGCTCAAGCTAAGGAGTCTCGAGCCCATTCGAAGTCAAAGCACATTAAGAGAAAGTACCATATACTACGGGAGATTGTTGGTAGAGGAGACGTCCAGATTCAGAAGGTAGCATCAGCGGAGAATGTGGCAGACCCATTGACTAAGCCACTGACACAGAAAGTGTTTGAGAAACACGTGGACAGTATGAGACTCTGACTTGTACTCAATTGGACCTAAGTGCAAGTGGGAGTTGTTAGCTAGCGTATGCCCTTAGCTCCAAGCAGATTGATGTACATTTGACATTTATTGTAAATGAATTAAAGTATATAATTGATTCATGTTATATCTGGTATGTTTTTGTGTAACTACCCTTAAACTAGACCCTTATGAGACTCATGTTAGTTTAGTTTTTTCACAGCCGTTGGATAGACCTGGAGAGGTTTATCCTGACAAGGCTGGCACTAATGTGCTGCCAAGTCGGTTAGGGCAGCTTGTCTCAGCTGCCAAGGTAGACCCGAAGCACATGTATTGTGGGTTTGCTTGAAACTTTGAATCGGACCACTTTCCAAGTTATGCCCTGGACCTTGGAGACAGATGGGCAAAATTGAAAAGTTACACCTAACCCCTAGACTCGATTATGATACTGCACTAGGTGTTGGATTAGACTGTCGTTGATATGCCAATCAGTGATATCCTTAGCGGGGGTCAAAACCTGGGTATGTTGGGGCAGTCTGAGAATTCACCTAATTGGGTGATCATAGTGACAGAATCAACCCCTTTGTCGGACAAAGTGAATGATTGAGGACAACACTCTCTCTGATGGAAACCTAAACTGACGACAGTTGATTTCAAACTTGTTTGATATTTGTTTTGCAATATATATATATATATATATATATATATATATATATATATATATATATATATATATATATATATATATATTATGTTTTTATGAAAAAGGTTTGCAAAGGTTTTAATTCCTGGGATCCATCCTGAGCAGAGAGTGGTACACTATACCTTGCAGCCGAGGGATAGGTCATCTCTTGTTGGGTAGTGTTTGATCGTTTTGTGTTAAGAAGTTAAGTGTAAGACTATTTAGGGCTTATATACCTGATGGGCAAATCTCACTTAAGACCATAGTCCTTGGGCCTTCATAAGGTGGCTGGACTCAAGGACCATTTAGTGTAAATGTTGGTCATGCTAAGAGCCCATACTGATGGGCTCAAGGGTTCACTGTGTTTAGCAGTGAATTCGGATAAGCCTTGTAACAAAGGCTGGGTTGAACCCATATGGCTTTTGTGAAAATCAATGTTAGGGTCCCACACAATACAAAGATAGCCAAGTCAGCTAGCAATTAAAAGGGAAGTGAGCCTGATAACTTAATGGGCCTAAAGCCCATACCAAACTGGGTTAATGTGATTAATTAATATGGGCGAATCTGGGTTTAGATCTGGATTTGAATCAGCAAGAGGATAAGATAAGTCTTATCCCCTTAAGAGTTCAGATCCAAATAAAGATTTGGATAAAAAACTCTTTCCTAATAGGATTAGGAAAGTTGAACTTCAAAGGTGATAAATAAAGGGAAAACTCCTTCAGTTTAACACTTTTTTTGCAATCAGTTATTTCCTCTGTTCTTGCCGCCCTAGGCTATTCGATCTCTAGTTCTTGGACCGGTCAAGATTAGATCTTGATTTTGATTTTTGCTAGAAAAATCATATCTGAATTTGTGCTAACCTCCCTTCTGTGATCCTTGCTGAAGGATTGCAGTTCTTGCTGAAGGACTGCTTTGCTGATCATGCTTCATCTCAAGCTACGCCATCTTTAGTGGAGGCAGGATTTGGTGATCTCTTTGGGCGTGAACACCTACTTTGAGAGCTACATTTGTGGATTTCGTATCAGGTATAACTTTCTCTTATTTTGGTTTCAAATCTGGTCCGGTTTGTTTCAAGAACGAACCTTAAAAAAATGTAATTTTTCTAAAACTGAGAATATGATTCCCGGAAGGGAGAAAGAAATTTTTTGAAATTTCGCCTACCCTCCCTGCATATTTCGGCCATCCATATGATTGATCTCCTTTCCCTTCATCTTTCAAGTACTAGGGTGCATCCAACACCCTAGTACTTGCACTAAAACAAGACACTAATAGAACTATAGACACCAAAGGGGTTAGTAGATCACATGTGTAAGTACATGCAGTTCTCCATTGCCACGACAATGATAAAGGTACCAAAACAAAACCATACATACACTTGTAACAACATCTCAACAGCCCCGTTTTGTTGATGAGTATGAGGGTATGAGAGGCTATGTGAGATGCCACAGTCATTCAAGTATGTGGAGAGACATCTATACTCCCCACCCCAGTCACTATGAAAGTGCTTGATAGAGGTGGAAAAGGTATTCTCAACATGATGCTTGAAATGAACAAATGTAGTGAAAACATCACTTTAGTGAGCAATGGGATAAAGCCAAGTAAACCGAGTAAAGTGGTCCATAAACAAAACATAGTAATGGTACCCATTATTAGAAACAAAAGGGGAAGGCCCCCAAACATCAGACACAATTAATTCCAAAGGTACACTGGATTTGAAATGAGAATAAAATGGTGACTGATGGGCTTTGGCTCATTGACAAGCATCACAAAGAGCCAAAATCATTATTAGCAGATAAGCTTAAGGATGAAAGAACACAACGAACAACTTGAAGAGATGGATGACCCAATTGAGCATGCCATTGGGAAGAGCTAACACGAGCAGTGAGAGCTTGAGAACTACAGCGAGGGGTACCATTTTAAGATGATGGAAACTGATAGAGCCCATTAACATTGGGTCCGCAAAGAACCTCCGTCCCCGTGATAAGATCCTTCACAAGAAAATGAGAGGGGAGAAACTCAATAGTTAAATTATTATCACGAGTAAATTGAGATACAAAAACTATGTTTTTTGAAAGGGAAGGAACATGGAGACGGTTATTAAAGGAAAATGACTGATTATTAAAGGTAAGAGTGGACCGTCCAACATGATTTATGGCCAAACCTAACCCATTTCCGACTAGCACTTGTTCACTGCCGGTGTACTCTTGTATTGGTTGGAGATTGTTGAAATTTGGTGTCATGTGATTGGTTGCCCCAGAGTCTAGGTACCAATTAGGATCAAATGTGGAAGAGAATTGAGATGTTGGTGGTGTAGTCGCCTGATAGGCCTATGCTGGAGTGCTCTGTTTGCCATTATAGAAGATATCAAACCGCCGCCAATAGGTGAGAACATCATGTCCAGGTCGGTTGCATAGTTGACAAACGACCCCACTATTGTTAGATTGACCACGTCCGCGCCCACAACCACCATAGCCATAACCACGACCATTATTGGAACCACGTCCCCCATTGTTGGAGCTGCGGCCACCTCTTTGAGATGGGTTGCGGCTTCCAGTGCGCGCAAGGTTAGCAGATGGAGCAACGAGATCCATAGAAGAATGGTGATTCTGTTGAAGCCAAATTTCATGGCTAATAAGAAGCCCATGAAGATCTTCTAGAGTGAGGTAGCCTATATCCGTATGAGTCGTGAGAGAGGTGACGAATGACTCATACTCTGGAACGAGACCAGCCAAGATATAGAGAATCATATCCAACTCGTGAACAGGTTCAGACACTGCGGCAAGGCTATCTGTAAGTTGCTTAGCCTTTTGGAAATACTCATGAATGGTACTAGCTCCTTTCTTCATGGTTTGTAACTGAAGATGCACCTGTAGTACTCAAGCTTGTGACAGAAAGCCATATGTGCGAGCAAGGGCTCTCCAAACTGCAGTAGAGGTAGGAAGGCTAACGACCTGGGCAATGACTCCTTCAGTTAAAGAGGAGATGATCCAACTCAGTACTAGTTGGTCGAATCTGTGCCATGTCACTGCTAGGGGATTCTCAACAAGCCTTGAGGGGTTATTTGGATCAAGGATCTTGGAGGGGGGACAAGATACTAAACCATCGACCAGTCCCAAGAGGTCATGGGCATTAAAGATTGGAAAGAACTGGGCTTTCCAGATATTGTAATTATCAGTTGAGAGTTTAATGGGTATGTAATGGGTTACATTGGGCATGGTGGCAACGAAGGTTGTGAGTAAGGCAGGAAGATCAGAGGTTGAGGCCTCAGTGCTGGGTATAGTAGACTCAGAGTTGGCGGTGGAGTTTGCTTGGCCGGCTGAAGCCATTCGAGGCTCTGATACCATGAATGAAACTAAGGGTAGAGGTTGTAGAATAAAGGATACTTAGAAAGGAAGAAAATCTCCCTACACATGTTTGGAATCATATCCGCACCACAAAAAAGACTGGCACAACCAGCCAATCACTCCCCTTCACCATGCAAGTGGGAGACGAATTGTCATGAAAATTATGACAAGACCCCTAAAAAGGGGCAGGACACAATTAACAACAAATTAAAGACAACCATCATGTCTTAAAATAATTGTGACACAAAAATGGACTGCTAAACGCACAGGAGGTCAAGAAGCAAAGCGAACAATCCCCTTCTGGCCATAGACACAGGGGGTTGCGCAAGCACATAATATGTTTCTCGATAGAAAGCATTCCATCAAGACACCGGGGGGAACATAATACTTGTTTCTCAATACAATGCCTACTATCAAGAAACTAATACAATGAGCAACGAATTATAACACCTTCGTTTGGTATATGCTATATGTTGGTAACAACAATCTTCTTCCCAAAGTTGTTAACAAGCTATATGTTGGTAACAAGCTCAAAACTCTACATTCCCCATAACAAACAAAGAATAAGCCAAAATAATTCATTTTGACCTCTGTCACCAACCGATGGGTCATTAAACGAACTCATGACCCAGTCAAACACTCCAATCTAAACTCCTGTGGCCATGGCCACGAAACCCCACCAATACACGACACCTAAACCTGAGTGGCAAACTGACACTCTGACAAAACAAAACTCACAAATCTTCTTTTACCTTCGGCCATGATCAATGAAGAACTAACATTCTCACCCCCAAAAAACACCAATTTATGAAACACGTGACTATGAAAAAAATAAAACGCCGACTTCAAAAAATGCTTATCGATGATACTTACCAATAAGTAAATGGGCTAATTGTAAGCGGAGAGCCATCCAAAACTTGCGATGAGCTCAAAAGGCCATTCTAAGCCTGCAATGAGCCTAGAAGGCTATCCTAACCCTACAATGAACTTAGAAAGCAATCCTAAAATTGCAATGAGCCCAAGGAATCGTCCTAAACATGCGATGAAAACAAAACATCGCCTGAGACTTGAGGAAGCCGAGACACAATGCCTCAAGGCAACAAAGCGCACAACCAAACACGCCTGTCAAACTAGGGTCCTGCCTCTACCACATGACCACGAGGAAACCTACAACAGGATGTTGCCTACACGTGCTAGATGAGAATCCTCATGAGAAAGGAAACTTTGTCCTTAGGGGATTTCACTGGGCACATGGCGAAACCCCAGTATTGTCCCCTCGATAGCCGACATAAAGGCAAGGATTCCCTTTCCTAATAAGAATCAACCTCTTTTTAGATCCTTTCCCTTAAGGCCTTAAGACTCTCAGACAATAGAGGACATACCACTACCTTCACCCACAACCCTAAAACTTCATTCCTTTTTTGTCCTTTAAGGAGATTACCCTACCTAGCCTCACCGCCATACTTACAACGTACCATGGCGGCAAGAACTAGATTATTTTTTCCATGTTCACTCCACCAAGCTAAAATATCAAAATTATTTATTTCCTCTGAGCTGAAGGAATCATCTAAATAAGAAAAAATTTCTTGTAAATAAAAATTAAGTTCAGTAAATGAACTTGTTGATGAAGTGACTGTAGATTTCCGACTTTTACTTATTAGAGACCAAAATTTTTCTTTTCCACTAATGGAACTAGATGTTTTAGAAGTGGAAATTGCACATGTACAAGTTGAAGTTTTCCTATGCCCTAATAATTTAGATTTATATAAACTATACATTTTAAATAACAAATTATTAATTTCTTCTTTTTTTATTTCCAATTTCAGTATTCATATTTTCATAATATGATTCAAGTAAAACATCCAAACCATCTTACATAATCCCAGAATCTAATATTGTAGCTAAACAATATAGAGGATAAATGTTTTCCCAATACTTTTTTTTTAATTTAAGTTCCATTATTTCAATAATACTTTTATAATTTGAATTATTTCTATATTTTGCAAACTATCCACTAATCATAAATAAATGATTAACTAAAGCACAACTAGTTAGGTAATAAACACCTAAAAATTCATTTGTTGCATCATAAAAACTTGTTCAAAATCTTCTATACAGATTGTCATTTCCTAGTCATCTTTAGTTATAAAATTATGTGGTATTTTTTTATTATAAAAATTAGCAAGAATATCTTTTTTATATTTTACACTATATTTTTGAAATAAATATTTAAATTCTTGTTTTCTTGTTCCAGAACTTCTAATATATATATATATATATGAAATAATTTATAACTTTAGAAATATGATGAGAAATAATATTTAAAGCATCTTGAACACATAAATTTAAGACATGACATGCACATCTAATATGAAATAATTTAGCATTTAAATATGGTTTCAAGTGAGATTTTAAAATATTTATTACTGAATCATTATTACTAGTATTATCAAAACTAATAGAAAAAGTTTATGTTTAACTCCATAATTATGTACAATATTTAAAATACTTACAACAATTGTCGGGCCAATATGTGGCCATTTAAGCCTACTAAAACTTAAAATTCCTTTTTGTAAAAGCCAATTTTTATCAATAGAATGTCTAATAATACAATGATAATGTATATTATATTTAAAAGTGCAAATATAAGAAGTAATTGCAACTTTAGAAGTAAGTGTTGATAAAGTAGAAATTAAATTTTTGTTTATATGAATAAAAAACTTTTAAAGCATCTAATTTAATAATATTTCTAGAAACTTTTTAAATTAGGGATTTGTAAAAAAATTTCAAGCTTAGTGTCTTTAGCTAATAAAAATGGTTGTTTAGCATGTACATTATATTTTGCTAATTCTTGTCTCATTTTTTCTTGAGAATATTTAAAATTACCAAAAAACCACGCCCAATTTGTGTTTGTAATAATTATTTCCCTTCATTTTTTTATGATTGAGAATATGTTTGGTGAAGTGGCTAAAACTAAGGGTGTCAATGGACCGGTTTTGAATTGGACCCCATCCAGTCCAAAACCAATTTGGATGGATTGGATAGACCAACAAGACATTTTGGATTGGACCAATCCAGTCTAAAATATTTATTAGATTGGATTGGACCTAGTCCGTCTGTAACAAATTTATATTGGATTAGGTTGGATTAAGCCAATATCCGGTCCATTGATATAAGATAAGAATATATGTGTCAATGGACTGGGTTTGGGTTAAAACCAATCTAAATCAAAATGAATTTGAACATATTGGATGATCCAGATATTGAACTGGACTGGTCCAAATTGGTCCAAAACATTCATTGGATTGGATTGGACCTGGTCCATTTATAATGGACTCACATTGGACTAGATCAGATTGGACCAAATCATGTCCAATTGACACCCCTGGCCAATATCACCCTTGCTACTATAACTAAAGTTACTCCTACATTTATGGCAAATGACTCTTTTACCCTTCCCCTCAACATCTTTTATTCTAAATACTTCCTAGACAGAGCTAGTCAACTTAATGCCCTTCTTTTTCTTTCCCTAGTAGTAGTACTAGGGATGGAAATTCCAACAATTTTAATAACATCCATATTGGTGCTAACACTATCATACTATGACTAAACATTGACGACACTGAACATGTTAGGAAATTGGTTTTGAGAAGAGTTGACCATTTTTTAATTTCTAAAAAAATAAAATTAATTTAATTGCAACTTACCTAGACTTCCGATTCGGAATCTCAACTTGATTTCAACAATTGATGCCTCCAAAGTTGTTAACTTGAGATATTTGAGCAAGCCTTCTACTTATTGAAACTTGAATAAAGTTGAGAATTAGATAGTAAAGAAAATATAAGTGTGTATAAGAGAGTATATAAGAGTATGGGAATTGGTGTTATGATAAAGGTGGAGGACATTGCACGGTAGCATATTCTTTCCAGAGATAGTGTAACTCTCTCTTAGGCATATGCCTTTGTGTCTAGAGAGGAGAGTAGGATGAATGTAATGATGAGGAACCTAGGCCTTAAGCAATCAGTTATGTTTAGCACAGTGAAGCCTAAGTCGAGTGGAGACAAGGGTGGAAATGAACCTAGGAAGGAGGACAAGAAGGATCTGATCTTTGACTAATGTAAGAAATCTAAACATACCAGAGATACCTATTGGAAGCTTTACCCACACCTTGTGCCGAGCCAACTCAGAAACAAGAAGGAAAATGTGAATATGGCAGCGATCGATGACTTATCAGGACCACCTACTACAACTTTCCTAGAGTCTATTGCAGCAGCTACAATGAGGGCCGAATTGGAGAGATATGGGTAGTTTCTGAATCAGAGGGACAAAATCAGTTGCAACCCATTATCAGGTAGACAACAAGGTACAAGTGGATCAAGAGGTAGCAATTCTACTTCGTTTGCACATACAAGTAATTCACATGTCACTACAAACTATGTTTCCACCACAAGTAAGGAGGGACCTCCTTAGATTACAAACTCAGGAGCCTCAGAAAATATAACCAACATTTCCACCATTTTCTCCTCATACCACCTATGCTCTAGCAAAGATAGAGTCTCCACATCTAATGGATCACATGTTCCCATTACTAGGAAAGGGTCTGTCAAGATAACCGATACCATTACCTTACCCTCTGTCATTCATGTCCCTAGACTGAGTACTAGCCTTTTATCTGTTAGTAACTTGACAAAGAATTTGAATTGTTCAGTGATTTTTTCTCCTTGTCATTGTGTTTTGCAAGATCTAGAATCAAAGAAGATGATTGGGAGTAGTCATGAGGTGAATGGAATCTATCTTCCTGATGTGCTTCCTAGTCATCAGAATCATCATGTCAGTAAGGGTATTGAGTCAAAGTCAGTGGGTCAGATTATGCTTTGGCATAATCGATTAGGGCATTTGTCTTTTGCTTCTTTGCCTTTCTTGTTTCCGAGTTGTTTGAGTTTGACAATTTGTCCAGTTTGGAGTGTGAAGGTTGTCAGTTTGAAAAGAATTTTAGACATTCATTTAAAGCAAATAATAAAAGATGTTATGCTTTTGATATTGTTCATAGTGATGTGTGGGGGCCATATCATGTTTCCTCTATGGGTGGCTATCGGTATTTTCTTCTGTTTGTGGATGATTATTCCCAATATTCTTTGCTATATTTGATGAGATTCCATGATGAGGTACCATCTTTGGTTCGACAGTTTCATCAGATGGTGCTAACGCAATTTGGGGTACAAGTGAAAGTGTTCATACACTCCACAACAGAATGGTGTAGCAAAAAGGAAGAACAAACATATTGTAGAAGTTGCAAGAAGCATGATGTTGAGTTCTATGATTCTAGTTCATTTTGGGGGTGATGCAGTTCTTACAGTAGTTTTCTTGACTAGTCAGGCGCCTTCTCGTGTTCTTGGATATAGTGCTCCATTCAGCCTTTTTTTCCTAAGGGGGAGATGTTCCATATTCCTCTAAGGGTGTTTGGATGTGTATGCTTTGTCCATGTTCTTGGTCCTCACTGCTCAAAGTTGGACCCTAAGGTGAGGAAGTGTGTCTTCCTTAGGTATGCAAGAAATCAGAAGGGGTATTATTACTATGACCTAGTCTCTGAGAGTCGATATGCTATGATGATTGTCTCCTTTTTTGAGTCCACATCTTTTTTCATAGTCAGTTCTTCTTAGGGGGAGTGTTTTGGGTGAGGAAGTGAGCAATCTATACTACTTCCGGTTCCCACCCCTTCTCAAGGGGTGATGCTATGTTGTGACAATCAAGAAACAATTAACATTGCCCACAACCCAGTTCAACATGATAGGACAAAGCACATCGAAGTGGACAAACATTTTATAAGGGAAAGGGTGACCTTCAGAGAAGTTCGTTTGCTATATGTTGCATCTGACTTGCAGCTTGCTGATGTTCTTACAAAAGGTGTTGCAAGAAATAAGCTAGAACATGATCTATGCAAGTTGGGAATGGGTGACATCTATTCCCAACTTGAGGGGAAGTGTTGAGTTGTAGGCCAATTTTATTTGTTTTGTTTTTATTTACATAACTTAGTTAGGTAGTTGTTGAGCCTTCGGCCTATTAGTTTATGTTTAAGTTAAGTGTGACTTTTCAGCTTCTTACAAGTAGCCGGCTTACTAAGGGCATTCTTGTACTTGTACACTCTTTATTTATGAGTATTTAATCTAATGAAGGGGGGCGGCCAGATCTGATTTTGACTTCTTCCCCATTCTCTTCTATCTCTCTTATTTTTCTTTCTAGTAGAAACTTTTTCCTCTCTTCTTTCTCTTCTATCTTTTACAGATTTTATATCAAAATAGGTTATCAAAACTTTTCCACTATCTCTAATTCCCCTCTATTCTCTCCACTTTCCCATAAAAGTAGGGCCATAATTTATTAAGATTTGATTTTCCAAATCAAACAATATTTATATCTATAGACGTGATTTCAAGCAAATTAAAGAGAGGGGAACAAGGGGAAATCAATGTTTCCTATATATTCATGGCATCTTCCATTATTGTTAAATAATTTATTCTTAAATAATAATCTATTGCTAAATAACCCATTAGTAATGAAAATTATTAACAACTTCTAGAAAATAATCTACCAAAGATTATGAAATAATTATTTCAGAAATAATCTATTATTTAACAAATATTAAATAATTTAATAATCTACCAGAAATTAATAAAAAATCCATTATTAAATAATTTTTTATTATTAATAAATGTTCAAAATTTCAACATTTAGTGTAACTTACATTAATCATTGTAATTTAATAAATTTTCATTAAATTTTTACAATAATAATTTATTGATAAATGATATTACTAATTAGAGTTATTTACTAATTTCTATAAAATCAACAATTATAGTTAATAGTTATCAAATAATTTAGAGAAACTATTTAAGTAATAATTCATAATTATTTTTTAAATAAGAAATGATTCTATGAAAAAATATTCTCTGAAACTATTTAAATAATAATCCATTATTATTATTCAACTAAATAATTATTAAAAAATTTAGGAAAATTATTAAGTCTCTCCACACCAATCTAGTCCACTTGGTTGATTTCAATATACTAGGTTTTACATATTTTTTATAAATTCTTACTAGGTTTTACATTAATTAACAACAAATGGTTTACTTTTAATTAAAAATAATGTAATTTACCATAATTAGATTAATTTACTATAATTACATTTGCTTTGATTAATAGTAAATAATTTAGGCTTAAAGAGTAAATAATTTACATTAATTTATTATTATTGTAAATAATTAATTTACTATACATTACTACTAATCAATAGCAATTTCAATAACGTTTTGGAAATTATCATAAAATATTGTAATTTATTGTTATTTAATTTACTATTAGTTAATTAGTTATAGAAAATTAATAGAATTATAGGGATGGCAATTTTTCTTGTAAAACTAGGGCCCTACCCTAAACGGGACAAGTTCTCTCAAATCTTAAACGAGGACGAGGTGGGGACAGGAAAAATTTTTTTGCCCTAAATTAAGGATGGGGTTTGCATATAATTCCCCAAACCCGATGATAAATTAGTAAAATATCCGTAAATTTAATATTGTTTTTTAAAATATCTCTAAATTTTCCTAATATTCTTATAATCCTAAGATCCCATAATTTCATTTATACAATACCCCTAAATTGTCATAATCTAATTCCTAAAATACTTCCAAATTTCCATAATCCTATTTGTAAAATATCCATAAATTAGATTTTTTAGGTGATTGCCTTAGGGTGGGGAAAATTTGGGGATTTCCCATCCCTAGAGGTGTAAAGTGGGCTGTGTCGGGCTGGCACGGCACGACCCATGGGCGGCCCGTGCAAAGTGCGAGCCATGTGGTGCTGGCCCGCGAGCCATCACGGGCCGGGCTGGGCTGTAGGCCATACCGTGGCTTGGGCCGTGTTGGGCTGGTCCACAGGGCGGCCTTGGGCCTGGCCGAATAGACTATTTTTTTTTTTTTACTTTTTTTGTTTTTTGAAAATTTTTATTTATTTTCTAAGTAAAAGTGTAAAACTAAAATATTTAACTTTCCTTTGAACTTTGGGAACTATTTGAAAAATTAAGAAATGAGAAATCTAAGTTATCTAACACATAAATGAAAAAAAAATACTTAACCAAATTGAAATAAGAATGATGGAATAACAAATTGGAAGAAAAATAGGAATTTTATTTCATTTATGCTATCATGTACCACCAAGTTGGTTGGGGTGGCTTGTCTCAGTTGCCAGGGTGAGACCTGAGGTACATGCAGTATGGGTTTTCTTGAAACCCTAAACTGAACCAAAATTCCAGTATTGCCCTAGACCTTGGAGATAGATGGGCAAAACTGGAATGTTGCACCTGACCCCTAGACTTGATTATGATACTGCACTACGTATCGGATTGGGCTGTCTTTGATATGCCAATCAGTGAGATCCTTAGAGCGGGTCAAAATATAGGTATTTTGGGGCAGTCTAAGAATTCATCTGAGTGGGTGATCATAGTGATAGGATCAACCCCGTTGTCGGACAAAGTGAATGATCGGGGATGCACTCTCTCCGATGGAAACCTAAACTGTCGGTAGTTGATTTCAACCGTTGAAATTTGTTTTTGCAATATATATATATATATATATATATATATATATATATATATATATATATATATATATATATATATATATAATGTTTGCAAAAGGTCTTAATTCCCGGGATCCATGTGAGTAGAGAGTACAGCACTACACCTTGCAGCCGAGGGAGAGGTCCTCTCTTGTCAAGTAGTGTTTAATCATTATGGGTTGAGAGGTTAAGTGTAAGACCATTGAGGGTCATACCTGATGGGATAATCTTGCATCTACCCACAGTCCTTGGGCCTTCATAAGATGGTTGGACCCAAGGACCATTTAGTGTAAATGTTGATCCCATTAAGAGCCCATGGTGATGGACTCAGGGGTTCACTGTCTCCTACAAATGAATTCGGCCAGGCTTTGTAACAAAGGTTGGGCTGAACCCATGTGACTGATGTGTAGATCAATGTTTGGATCCCACGCCATACAAAGAGAGCCAACTGGGCAGCAGGTTAAGAGGTTAATTGAGCACATAAAATTAATGGGCCTAAAGCCCAATTCGAACTGGGTTAATTAGATTAATTAAATAGGGGCATATCTGGGTTTGGATTAGCAAATAAGGTTAAGTGGAAAAGTCTTATCCACTTAAGGAGTCCAGATCCAAATAAAGGTTTGGATCAAGAAACTCCTAATTTGATTAGGATTAAGCTGATCTTAAACTACAGATAAGATAAGGGATTATCCTTATCACTTAAAGAGTCCTGATCCAAATTTTTATTTGGATCAGGAAACTCATAATCAGATTAGGAGGTTGTCTCTTTAAGGTTATAAATAAGAGAGCAGGGCGGACATGCAAAACACACCAGACAAGACACATCAAAGTGCAGAGTTCTTCCCTATTCTTGCCGCTGTGGGAGTGATAAAGATTTTGTTCTTGATATTTCTCCTTAGTAGAAGAAGCAATATGAAGTCGTGCTCACCAGCCGTCTACTCCATTCTTGCTGAAGAATTCGATTCTTGCTAAAGAGTCGTCCTGTTGATCCTGCTTCACCTCACACTGTGTCATCTTTAGTGGAAGCAGGTTTTGGTTTTCTCCTTGGGCATGAACACCTTCATTGGGAGTTACTGCTACTCTGTATCAGGTATAACCCTCTCCTCCCTTTTGGTTTCAGATCTGGTCCGGTTTGGTTCAAGATTAATCCTTGAAAATGTAGTTTTCTAAAATAGGGAATGCAATTCCTAGATGGGAGAGAGAGAAATTTTTGAAATTTCGCCCAACCTTCCTGTAGGGTTCGGCCATCCATATGATGGATCTCTCATCCCTTCACTTATGGACACTATAGCAATGATGTGCATTCATCAGTGGTGTGCAAAAGAGACACTATCGAATTAACATGGGCCAAGTACTTATGACCCATGTACGTAGCACATCACACATCCATACATCACATGCATGAAACAAATTGATCCAATCAATTAAAATATCTATAAAACCCTTAATTAATTAGATTAAATCAGTATCAGCCCAACAGATCCCATAATGTTATCATATAACATTATCTAGGTACATGGGATGTACTAAAAAAAGCAGTTCGACCCATGTAGCTAAATCAAGGCTGATTCAGTTTTATCATATTAAAACTGGGATTTTACATAGGCGGGCCAAAGTGGGCCATCAACCCTCTAGCCTAAATCGAATTTGGGTTAGAAAAACCAACCCCATCAAACCAACAATTCGGTCCAACCAGTTTGGACCAAATCTGGTGTAAATCGACCCAAGTTTTGGTGTCCAATTCAAGAATAATGATCTGAAAAATAAATTAAATCTAGATAATCAAAGAATCAAGAAAACAAAATCAAAGGGCTGCACTGTGATTTTCTTGGACATCTTGTAAACCTGCAAAGAACAATTAATCGTAGATAGCAGAACCGATATCTGCAAAATCATAGATCGTAGAACTACTTTCTATGAAATCTTCTTCTCCTCTATTGCACACTCCAGCAATCTCCAGATGGAAATAAAATAGAAAAACCTAATTTTTCTATTATTACATCACATCGAATTCCTATACAATTTGTCTAAAAATAAAAAAAAAAAATTATTTACAGACCAAATTGAATAGAAAAGAAACAACAGGGTGCGCCAATCTTGGCACCAGAAAGATTCGATCTCCATCACATGTGTAGCCCAAATATTCAAGAAACATTCACAAAACAATTCTATAAATATAATAGAATAATAAAGATTTATTTTCCATATCATTCGCCCATAATCTGAGAACCAATTCCCAGAAAGAACGTTAACTGTGCAAATCGGGTAGAACACCTTCTGCCCATTTGCGCAAATTCAGATCTGATCTAATTTGGTTCAAGACTTGAACCTGGCTCTGATACCATAGAAGAAATGGGAGATCCATCATATGGATGGCCGAACCCTACAAGAAGGTTGGGCGAAATT
Source organism: Nelumbo nucifera (assembly GCF_055504915.1). Classification (NCBI taxonomy): domain Eukaryota; kingdom Viridiplantae; phylum Streptophyta; class Magnoliopsida; order Proteales; family Nelumbonaceae; genus Nelumbo; species Nelumbo nucifera. The sequence goes on from NC_142651.1 coordinate 73,976,735, forward strand.
TCAAAATTTTCTTTACTTCTATCCAGGAATCGTATTATCAATTTAGAAAACTGCATTTTCAAGGTTCGTTCTTGTAACCAAACCTGACCAAATCTAAAACCAAGATTAGGGAGAGATATACCTAATACGGAATCCATGCAAAAAGGTCCTCCCAACGTAGGCGTTCACACCCAAAGAGTGTATCAAATCCTCCCTTCACTGAAGATGACACAACTTAAGATGAGGTAGGATCACCATGTAGTTCTTCACCAAGAACTTGTGATTCTTCATCAAGAATCGAATGGGGTAGTGAGCACAGCTTCAGAATTGTTTCTTCTGGCAAGAAACATTATCAAGATCAAATCTTAATCAGTTCCAAGAATTGGAGATCAAATAGGGTAGGGCGGCAAGAGTAGAGAGGAAAAGAACTGAAGGCAAAAATCAGTCAAACTGGGTTGTCTTCTATAATGTCTATGTGTCTTTTTCAGATCCGCCTTGCTCTCTATTTATAGCCTTAAAGAGACAACCTCCTAATCTGATTAGGAGTCTCTTGATCCAAATCTTTATTTGGATCTGAACTCTTTAAATAATAAGGATAATCTCTTATCTTATCTACAGTTCTAGATCAGCTTATTCCTAATCAAATTAGGAGTTCCTTGATCCAAATCTTTATTTGGATCTAGTCTCTTTAAGTGGATAAGAGTTATCCTCTTATCCTTATCTGCTGATCCAAACCTAGATCCACTCCTATTTAATTAACCCAATTAACCCAGTTCAAAATTGGCTTTAGGCCCATTAATCTTTCAGGCTCACTTCCTTTTAATACTGGCTAGCTTGTCTCTCTTTGTATGGCATGAGACCCTAACATTGATTTACACATCAGCTACATGGGTTCAGCCTAGCCTCTGTACAAGGCTTGGCCGAATTCACTACTAAATACAGTGAACTCCTGAGCCCATCACTATGGGCTCTTAATGGGCCCAACATTTACACTAAATGGTCCTTGGGTCCAGCCATCTTATGAAGGCCCAAGGACTGTGGGCAGATGCAAGATTAGCCCATCAAGTATAACCCTCAATGGTCTTACACTTAACCTCTCAGCCCTTAATGATCAAACACTGCCCGACAAGAGAGGACCTCTCCCTCGGCTACAAGGTACAGTGTTGCACTCTCTACTCACTTGGATCCTAGGAATTAAAACATTTTGCAAATAATTCGTGAAACCATAATATATTAGTATATATCTATATAAATATATTTTGCAAAACCAAATTCCAAACACATTTGAAATCCACTGCCGACAGTTTAGGTTTCCATCAGAGAGAGTGTATGTCCCCGATCATTCACTTTGTTCGACAAAGGGGTTGATCCCGTCACTATGATCCCCATAATCATCAAAGATCCCGTCACTATGATCCCGTCACTCGGACTGTCCCAACATACCCAGGTTTTGACCCCCGCTAAGGATCTCACTGATTGACACATCAAAGACAATCCAATCTGACACCTAGTGCAGTATCATAATCGAGTCTAGGGGTCAGGTGTAACTTTCCAGTTTTCCCATCTATCTCCAAGGACCAGGGCAATACTGGAATTTGGTCCGGTTCAGGATTTCAAGAAAACTCACACTGCATGTACCTCAAGTCTCACCCTAGCAACTAAGACAAGCTAACCCCAACCAACTTGGCAGTACATCAGTGTCAGCCTTGGCTAGATAAATCTCCCCAGATCCATCCAACGGCTGTGAAGATTCTAAATTAATACGAGTCTCATGTGTCCAGTTTAAGGGTATTACGCAGAAACATGCCACAATAACATGAATCAAATATGTATTTTATTCATTTACAATAAATGTCATAATGCACATCATGCTAATTGGAGGTAAGGGCATTCACTGTCTAACAGTAATGGTCTCTTACACTTAATCTCTTGGCCCATAATCATCAGAACACTACTCATAGGGAAAGACCTTCCCTTAACTACAAGATGTAGTGTCACACTCTCTACTCGGATGGATCTCGGGATTAAAACCTTTTACAAACTTTTTTCAATAAATAACATAATATAATAATATAAATATATTTTGCAAATCATATTTCAAATATAGTTGAAATCCATTGCCGAAAGTTTAGATTTCCATTAGAGAGAGTGTAAACCTTGATATTCACTTTGAATAACAAAGGTGTCAGTCCTATCACTGTGATCACCCACTCATATGAATTTCCAAAACTGTCCCAACATATCAAAGTATGAAAGATAACTTAGTCCAACACCTAGTGTAGTATCATAATCAAGTATGGAGTAAAATTGAACTTTCCATTATCATAATCAGTGCTTCTTGTAAAAACCCATTGGTTGTACTTGGCGTTTAACCCTAGCAATTGAAGCAAGATGCTCCAAATGTTTGGTAGCACACCAATGTTAGCCTTGTCATGATAAACTCTCCAAGTCTATCCAATAGCTGAGAACGCTCTAAACTAACACAAGTCTCTTAAGTGTCCAATTTAAGGGGTAATTCACAAAGAACATACAAATATGATCATGAAACAATAATATACTTTATTCATTTATAAATAAATGTTTATGTACATCAATCTAATTTGAACTAATGACATGCACTATTTAACACACGGAAAGTGATGGGCTGATGGTCCCTTGAACATTAATTATGCGAAATGGGTTGAAAATATGACAACTTGCATCAGGGACTTCAATGTTAAGTTATTAACTTCAACGAAGAAAAGTTGTTGATAATATTTAGAGTCAAAGAGACTATGTATTTAATAACAGACTCTTGCATGAAGGGAGATGAGACAATTGTAAGAGAAATTTACAACCAGCATGAGGTTGGGGTGGGTGGGACTCATTCCTGGTTTACAGATGTAGAGGTTGGGGTGGGCATAGAGGCTTGTCCATGCAGTTCTTTCAACAAAATCCTGTCATAACCAAGATAGGCATCTATTGGCATTAAGGTGTAGAAGTTGTCTCCTTCCAGGGTAATTCACTACTTTTTCTTGTGTGTGTGGGGGGGCGTCTCCTTGGCAATTGGATGGGTGGATATCTTGATAAATCAGGTATCAACTTTTGATAACATCTTTGTGTAGTACATGGCATCCTAGAGGTGTGACTCGGCAACCACAAACAGTGCCATGATTCCTACTATACTTGCAACCTTTATGCGGTAGATGGCCTTGGCACACTAGTGGTAGGTTGAGGGGACGAGTTGTAGGCGATGGGTGAATGGTCTGCCCAAAAAAAAAATATGACACATGGTGTGACCTGCCCCGATCTGAAACTCCACCATTAAATTGTAGGGTCCAACTTCCACCTGCAACACCCGCGAACCCAAGGTCCAAGAGACATTACCATTGAAGTCTAAGATCTCCATACCCATGCTTCGTCCCTAGTGTCCTCAATCCCTATGGCCCGTAGAGTGTGAACGAACACTACATTCACAGAGTTGTCTGCATCTATCAGCATCCTCGTTACTTTGTACCTATTGAGGCATCTAGGGGTGAGTATAATTCGGTTAAAATCGAACAACCGAACAAAAAATTTGGTTTTGGTGTTTTTGATTCGGTTATTTTGAAAAATCGATTCGGTTTTGGTTTTAAAAATCGGTTTGCCAAATTTTGGTTTTCGGTTTCGGTTGTGAGATTTAATAGTTTGGTTAACCAAAAGAACTGAATTGAGGTAAATTAGTAAATATGCAAATACAATGAAAACCCCAAAGGTTATTAGCCTTTGGTCGAAACCCAAAAAACTGAACTTTCAGGGATAACTTGGTAAATATACAAATATAGTGAAAAGCCCATAGGCCAAAACCTATTAGTCTGTGTCTCTTTGACCATCGACCTTCATCTTCCTCTAACCTCTAAAGACAAAAGCCTTGAGTCGGTGAGTCCCTTACAGCGGTGAGCGTCTGAGCAAGAAAGTAGCAGCAAACTACGAGTTCCAGTTCCACTACTCCAAGGTTCAACATCCACCAAACTTACTTTCTGGCGGGCAGCGGCAAGTGATAGAGTCCGGTGGGTCTTCTTTAATTTATAGTTTTTCTGTTCATTTTAGTTCCCTCCCTGTTTTCTTCTTTGCCATTTGAATCTCTAAGTACAAGTATTTTTTTCTATTTTCCCTTTTAATCTTCAGTTCTTCCTGGTATTTTTGTTAGCCACCGAATCTGGACTGTGACAATTTTTAGCCACTAGATTCTTTAGTTTTTAAGTGCTTTGATTAAAAGAGTAGCAAGCAGATTCGGTTTTAACTAAATCAACGGAAGTAACCGAAAAAAATTTTGGTTCAGTTTGTTCAGTTTTTGCAAAGTTCGGTTTCCCTCGTTTTTTGAAAATTCGGTTTATTCGGTTCGGTTTTTAACCGAACAAACCGTGTTCTCACCCCTAGAGGCACCCTATCATGTACAACATTTAGTTATGGTGGAGATCCTCCACCATCATATCCTCGGGGCTAAAAGAGACAACACCATTCATGTTCCCTCCCTCCTAATCTTGGCTAAGGCTCTAGCCATCCTCTGTTGTGCTTCTATGGAAATGCCTTCCTCTTGAAGTAACTATCGTAGATGGTCGCTCCTGAGAAACCTTACCACTAGCACCATAGGTGAAGCCATGTTGAAGACCACGCCACTGATTTTGTTAATGCGTCCTAAAGGTGGGTGGAGCAACAAGGGATGGTCATCCACTCCTCTAGCTAAGACTTGAGACGAGTCCTTTTAGCTGCATGAACTCCTCAAAGTACTTTCGTAGCCTATAGTGGAACTCGTAGAAGTACTTTCTCTGCTTCTCCTCTTTTGTGGGTTGCCACACAACCAACAACCTCTGGATCTTGTCATCCGCAAACAACCTCTCCATGATGGCCAATACCTCTTTCCCATACGTGAATGGCACAAGGATCGGTTGCCACAACAAAACCTTTCCAAATAAACTCCCTCCTCTTCCACGGGATGGTGACCTCCCTCTATTGCTTCCTTCTTCTACTAAATAAACTTCTTCTAACTATTGCCCCCATCCACGGTCCTCCCTCAGCCTCTTCAATGTTTGGCTAGTGAAGTCGTATAGGTTTGGGTTCTCTAGATTCACACGATAGTGGGGGTGAATGTTAGATCATCTTCCCTTACCTGATAGTGTTTCACCTTGTGGGTGGTGGTCCTAAACCTTTCCAAATACACCAGCAACCAAGGTTCAAAGTATATGGGCCTATACGTATCATTCTGGGACCCATCCGATACGCCCCTATAGTGGGTGTATCGGAGGTCTCACCGGTTCAGGGGGTAGAGGACCCCTAAACCGGCCCTCCTGAACTGGTTGCAAAAAAAATAAAGAAAAAAAGCAATAAAAATGAGTATCAATTCGCATGATACGCCCCTACCGATGTATCAGGCGTATCAATTGGCGAACTCTTCTCAAATCGGGCATGGTGAGTTTGCTCTCTACCACAAACCAGTTCAAGTGGAACTTCTCTACCATTCGGTAAACTACAATTTTACTTTATTTGCTTTGTCTTGTGTTTTATGGAAGGCATTTGTAGGTTTAGGGTTTGAGTTTGTAGAAAATCCACGATTAGCCCCTTGTAGAAGGGTCCATGATTCTCTTTGGGATAGTACTACTAGCTATGCGACAGTGAATTCTGTAGTATTATTACTATTGCTGATCTGCGTGATGTATTAGTATTATATAAGTCTATCCTCTTACACCAAATACATCAACAAACATTACAATGAGTCATAAATTTACCAAGATGCCAAAAGTAGCTGAAAGAATAAAATTGCAAAATGATAAAAATGCTAGCACACAGATTATGGGGTGCAAAATGGATCTCTATTCAAATCAATCTTGTTTTGCTGGATTTAGATATTGCACTATCACTAGTGCATATATTATATTGCTTTTTTTGCAATTTGACTTTTTATATTATTAATGTTGTTTTACAAAAAGGCATGTATACCCCCATTTTGTTTAAAATTTATATGATAAAAACGGTTGGAAAAATTGCTTGTGTTTTTGTTTTTCTTTGGGTAATTAAATCAAATCCAATCAAACTCAAGTGTCCAAAATCCTTAGTGAATTTCAATTAAAATTAATCTTTGTGAAATCCATTGAATCATCAAATCAGATTGGATATAAGATATATATTATCAAATCGATTTCAAATATACTCCTAGTCCCCTATCCAAATTCGATTGGATCCTTTTGCATCCCCAACCAAGGTTTAAAATTTCATCATGTATCGACCAATACGTATCGGTTTATCGACTTACTGGCATGCGAGATGGTCTGAAATCGAAGGTACCATCTCTTTTCGCCATGCTGAAACAGTATCGAATTTGTATTGGGCTGGTATCAGTCTGATTCGTTATGTTTCAGCCGAGTATCGATTGATACACAACGAATTCACTGTTAAAAAAAAAAAGCCTTCGAAAGAGGGCTTCTAAGCCCATTACCACAGCCCTCTTTCCCTAAACCCTCCAAAACTTTCTTTACATTACTATAGACACAAATCTAGAAAAAACCCATCAAAACACCTACAAAACTGAAAATTCAACAAGTTTTTCAAGGTTGTTTAAAAAGTAGCAAAAATAGGATTTTTTACAAAATTTTTAACATTTTCAGCCAATGTTTTTGGTTTTTTTTTTAATTTGGATGGTTGAAAACATCTTTATGTATGTTGATTTGCTATTCTTGTGCAAAAAATCCCACTTATTTTGCTGTTATATGTAAATCTTTGTAAATATTTGAAGAAATTCCAGAATGATAAAAAATCTGAAAAAAAAAGAAATTTTTAGGTTTTTCTTTTGATCTACCTGTAGAAATTGATTATGTTGTAGATCTATGGATGATCTACCATGTCCATAGATCAATTGAATTTTTTCTAAATAATTGATTTTTTTTTATTTTTGGTATGCATATAAATATATATATAATTTCTTTAATTTTATATGATCTAACCCTATAGACTGAGTTTGTTTTAGATCTATGGATGATCTACCATGTCCATAGATCAATTGAATTTTTTTATAAATAATTGATTTATATTGTAAATATTTGAAGAAATTCCAGAATAATAAAAAATCTGAAAAAAAAAGAAATTTTTAGGTTTTTCTTTTGATCTACCTGTAGAAATTGATTATGTTGTAGATCTATGGATGATCTACCATGTCCATAGATCAATTGAATTTTTTCTAAATAATTGATTTTTTTTTGGTATATACATATATATAATTTCTTTAATTTTATATGATCTAACCCTATAGACTGAGTTTGTTTTAGATCTATGGATGATCTACCATGTCCATAGATCAATTGAATTTTTTTTTATAAAAAAATGATTTATATTGTAAATATTTGAAGAAATTCCAGAATAATAAAAAATCTGAAAAAAAAAAGAAATTTTTAGGTTTTTCTTTTGATCTACCTGTAGAAATTGATTATGTTGTAGATCTATGGATGATCTACCATGTCCATAGATCAATTGAATTTTTTCTAAATAATTGATTTTTTTTTATTTTTAGTATATATATATATATATATATATATATAATTTCTTTAATTTTATATGATCTAACCCTATAGACGGAGTTTGTTTTAGATCTATGGTTGATCTACCATGTCCATAGATCAATTGAATAGTCATTGGCTCAATCGGTACATAGTACATAGTAATCTATACTTTTAATTTTTCTAGGTTTGTATTTTACCTGGAGAAATTTCAGCAAGAATTCAATTTAACCCCCCATCATATTTTATCTTATCGTATGATATGAATAAAACAATTTTTGTTTCAAAGAACGCAAATAAATTAGTTTTTTTAATATTCATCGTCATATATATATATATATATATATATATATATATATATATATATATATATATATATTTGGAATAAAAAATATTTATAAATTCTTTAATTTTATGTAATTTAACCCTATAGGCTGAGTATGTTGTAGATCCATGGATGATCTACCATGTCCATAGATCAAATCCATTCAATTTTTCTGTTACATATTTACTTTTCTTAATTGTAATTTAAATTTTAGAATAAAACATGAAAAATAATTATTTGAATAAAAATAAATAATTATTTAGTTTTAGAAAATTAGAATGAAACATGCAAAATAACTACTTGATGTATTATGTCCATAAATCCATTCAATATTTCTGTTACATATTTACTTTTCCTAATTTTAATTTAATTTTTAGAATAAAATAAGAAAAATAATTATTTGAATAAAAATAAATAATTATTCAGTTTTTAGAAAATCTGTATGAAACATGCAAAATAATTACTTGTACTAGTCCAAATAAACTTGCACTGCAACCAAACACAGCCTAAAGTGCAGGATATGTCGTCAGAAGTGAAAGTCGGTCTATTAAGTGTCACTACGCTCAAAGCACAGGTTACTTCCATTGAGATAAGATGCTGTTAATATTCTGGTAGATCAGACATTAATCATCCAAGCTGCTTTACACCTATACTCAAGACGGGATTTCCTGGAAGCAAAAATCATTAACCCTGATAGCACGGCATCCAGTCACACGATTTCTGCTTTTAGGAGATCTCCCATTCTCTTTATACTCCAGTAAGGCCTGCAGCCTGTACAATGCCATTGGTAGCATTAATCTTCCACTAAGGATTCCAAGAATTCAACTGATGATTCCACCCCCTTCCTCCCAACTCCCAAGCATATTGCTAATTGGCAGCGGTCATGATCACAAACATTCAGAAATTGGCATTTATCCTTGGTGATAATACACCAGAAATTACAAAGAAAGTAAATCAATTAATAATATATACCCACATGTCTTGCTTACAAAGTCTGTATACACAACTATAAGAATACCATGACCACAAGATAGAATATAATTTACAAAGAAAAAAACGATGCCGCAAAACCGCTGCTTGCACAAGATTTCCTGACTTAAAACAACAAAACGACAATAACAATGACAGCAACAGTGCCGTGCCAAAAACCAAGGAAGAATCGGGGGGGAAAAAGCTATGCAATTCCCTACCTAAATCCAAAGATTGTGTACTTTGTTGATCCAGTGACTACTTTCTTTACAATTTATATTCATGTCTCTATTTTGAGAAGCGAATTGAGGGAAGTGCTATTGAATCTTTGTGCAAGGCCTCGGATCACAAGGACAACAATATCTCGCATATGTCGAGTCTGCACCATCAGGTCCACTTCATTCTCGCTGTCCACTACAATCCTGAGACGATGTTGGTCGTTTCGGAAAAGCTCCACCTGCATATTTACAATTTTAGGTAAGGGAGAAAAGGGCACCTCAACCTATGGACTGAAGAGGAGCAACCAACAAAAAATAGAGAACAGTACTACAGCAGTCCGACACCCCAATACAATTTGCATATAGCACATTACTTGGCAAATGTAACAGCAAGAATGAAATGCATCTCAAGCCAGCAAATGGCATTTTCTGGGTCATCAATAGTAACTATTAATTAGGAGAATTTGGAAGATCTCTTTATATATTCCAACTATCCAAGGAGAGCAAAGGCTCTTTCAAAACTTGCCAAATTTAATTGGATTTGGGTTTTAAAACCAATATGCTAATCATGTAGACGTATCCAGGTGTCATATTGTTATGGTCCCGCACGTAGGATCCCGTCACGGGTCGGTCCACGGTGCGAAAGCCCTGCTTCCCCTTGCGCCTTCCCTTGCTTGCAGACCCGATTACGGAAACTGAATGGGTGATTTGTCCAAGAGACCACCCGAACTCTCCCTTGGGGTGATTTGTCCAAGAGACCACCCAAATTCTCCTCACTCTTTTCTTGGCTGAAAAACTGAATGCTTTATTTCAATTCGTGGCTCCTTAAATAGGAGCTTACAGAAGAAAATTCCTAATTAAACTCAAACTCCAACTCGAACTCAAACTCCTAATTACCTACTCCTATTGGTAACTCACTCTTACTTAAGATAAGATAAAGATGAGATTAAGATAAAGCTAAGGGATAAGGGATAAGGGATAAGATAAGGATAAGGTAAGCTGGCGGCGAGTTGGCTTGATGTGTCCAGATAAGGGTGGTCTCTTGGACAAATCACCCATTCAGTTTCCGTAATCGGGTCTGCAAGCAAGGGAAGGCGCAAGGGGAAGCAGGGCTTTCGCACCGTGGACCGACCCGTGACGGGATCCTACGTGCGGGACCATAACAATTGACCATAACACATATCCTTTACTTCATAGTTTAACCTCTAAAGCCCACTAGGTATCTTCTTCATCCAATCAATCACAATAAGAGATTAAGAGAGTATCCAATAATGAGAACTTGTATCCAGGGATTAAGATAGATGGCAATAAGACTAGTCTTGTTAGGAACAAAAGCAGTTTAAGAAGCATTCATGCTTTTAACATCAGTATGACAGTATAGATTCATAACGGATAGATTTTTGGAAGACTATCCAACATAAGAGATTCATATATACATTTTTTTAAATATTATGGTGATGATTTTACTTTATTACTAACAATTTCTGCTAAATCTAAAGTATTACAAATACAGAGTATAAAGAAGCTAAGATATTATTCTTGTATCAACTCATACAAAAAATTCTACAGATGGCATAAAGAGTCAATGTTGGAAAAAACATTTTTCTAAAATACTACATGGACTACCAATCTTGTACTACCACATACACCAGGTAATTGTCAATTAATCTGCTGATTTATCCCATCCCAAAGAACAGGTTGGTTAACTGATTGCACTCATTGAATTATTTGCCACATTTTGTAACGGAAGAAAGCAAATATGACAAAATTGTCCTTGACAGAGCCTTGCAATCAAATGATCAGTATTATTTGTTATGGTTTGGGAACGGAATTTCTGAAAAAGGACAGCTGAATCAAATTAATAGGTGTTTCATAGTTTTTCCACTGAATTACTGGTAGGCAACTCCTCCTAAAGCTACAACTTAACCAGATAGTTCATCCTCTTGGACAAAGAACACCTCAGACCTCTTTCCTAATTTATGTGGAAACAGTAGGGGCCATTGGCACTCCATGTCCCACAAATGGAATGAAATGTGGCATTGATCCTCCAACCCCTCAAATGGCGTTGACCTTAGGAAAAGTTGAAGAATCCTGACTTGGAGGAAAGACTTACATGAAAAGGAGGAGAATAACTTCCACGGATTTCAGTAGTTGGGAAGGAAGTCTTTGAACCAGGCTTCACAACCTTTACTCTCTTTCTGTTAACTTCTAGAATTCTTCTTTCCAGACTTCCAGCTCCAGGAACCTGCAATGATGAAGGTTTAAGCTTTACTTTTCTAATTGTAGGTAATACTAAGACAAATTAATTTATTAAGACAAGAGAAACAGGGAAAGAAATGAAAAGTTCATGTAAATAAAAAGATGAGCACCTTTTTTGGAGAACGGTCCTTGTCACACAAAGCCTGCTTCCAGTAAAAGCAACAATCAGAAAATTAAAATAATCTTTTAATCTTTTTTTTGATAAATAAATAATCTTTAATCTTTTCTTTTATTGAATGCCTATTAATTAACTTACACTCTCCAACAAGATCAGAAATTATTCTTTGCAGGAAAGTCGGCAATATTAATTGATTATGAACTTTTAATTGAACCACTAACTCAAATGAATGAGAACTTTCTCATCTCAAATTTCAATGGCAGAAAAAAAGTTGACTTCATGAACTAATTAAATTAACTCCTATAACATAAGTACCTTAGCACCAAAGTCATTATATTTTTTTACCTACTTTCCCAATGTTGTCAGACTTGGAATGGACCATGGTTTTAAAAGGTGAGGTGAGGTGGAGCCAAAATGCCTAACCCCAGGCGCCTTACCCCTATCCTAGAAACTACCGCCTCAATTTTTGAGAGGCATATACCTGACCACTTTGCACTTCAAATTTGTGAAGCATATGCCTCATATAAAAAGCGTTAAAACTGGAAAAAAAAAGAATATTTTAGTATAAACTAATCAACCAAAAATAAAACAAAACATTTTAAACTCAAAAGTATCTCATAGTATCTCTTTTAACCCGAAAAGATTCTCTTAATGTACATGTTAGAATGGCATCTCCATTCACATGTTCACCCATGACAGACCATAGTGGGACCCATCAATTTGAACATTAGTCACAGTTCCAACTTAATAAAAAAAATCATAAAATAACATAAGAATATAATGAAAATAGCACAATACATGAGAATGGAGTTACAACCAGTGAACCCGTTCCCACAAACCACTATAAATCAAATATACTGCAGATTTACAGATTGCAAGAAATTAGAAATGGGCTGCTGAAAGGATCCCTGGCAACTGCAGTGCAGGAGACCAATATTCCAACAGCAGCTCTGACCAGCTCATCAACCTGCTGATGTTCCTCTGGAAGATTATCTTTTTTCTTTCAGTCCAAACTGTCTAAACCACAGCTGCAGGAATCAGACTCCAGTTTTGTTTATCCACTGAACTTGAACTCAGAGGTCACCAACTAGAAAGGAGCTCCCTCAGGTTCCTAGGAGGCACCTGAGAGAGATTTGTAGCTCGTAAAAAGTGTAATCAGATATCGTACACCACCAGGAGTGGATAAACAAATTATCCAAGCTCTCCGAATTCAGTTCACTGGGCAGGAGGGGTCTTGAAAGTATACAAATTAAAAATAGTATAGTTTAATAGAAAGTATACAAATTAACTATGAAAGAAAAACATTGTATCTGAAAATGTATAAAGAAATTAAAAATATTATTTGTTGTATATATATATATATATATAAACTAGGAAATATGAAAATTAAATAGTCTCAAAACAATAAGTAGTCATAACACCTAACACAAATAGTCTCAAAACATTTAAGAGATGGTCCACCATCTCTTAAAGCAATTTTACATCAAAATAGTCTCAAAACAATAAATATTCATAAGCATAACACCTACTAACAAATTTTTTTTGGGTAGCTTTGACCAAGTCAACCTTTCTAAAAACAGGGAATCCTAAAACCTGATTTGGCGGATCCAAATAATCCGATTATCCAGTCTGATCCAATTCCAACATGCATTGCTCTATTCAAAGGAAAAAATAAAAGCAAGCCAGGTAGAGAAGAAGCAAACAGACAAAACCTGTAAGATTCCTTTTGTCCCGTATTCATGGTGGAGGAACAGTATTCAAACCACCTTTTCCTCCACTGTACCTTCACTCATAAGATTTGGGTTTTCTTTTACAAGGCCATTTCGTACAAGGGATGCATGCTCTCAGAATCTGTTCAGGCTTTATTAAAGGGATGGGAAGTAGCTGGCACGGACAGGAAAGGTAGAATTTTGGTCTACTATCCCTTGCCAGTTTTTTGGTATATCTGCCTGGAAATTAATTCTCATGTTTTTGAGCAGAAGAGTAGCCTTGTGGAAAGAGTGATTAATGGTATTACTGAGGCTTTTAAGCAACGGTTATCAACCTCAGCTCTTTTCTAGGAGAATGACTTCTCATCTTCCTTATTGGCTGTAAACTTTCTTGAGGATACTTGAGTACTTGTGGATTTATTGTACAGAATTCCATTGCACATTCACTCTTTAATACAATATTACATCACCTTCATAAAAGGAAAAAAAATAACTTGTATTGGGGATTCATATCGTACAGGATAATGGTCTTATATTTGGGTCTGGAGAACAATGTAAATTGGGTGAGTAGCAATGGTTCCAAACCATCTGTTAAAGCTATTTTACATACAAATAGTCTTAAAATAGTAAATATTCATAAGCTATAAGACCTGCTAACAAATGTTTTTTTGGTAGCTTGGACCAGGACAACATTTATAAGAACTGGGAATCCCAAAAACTAATGTGGTGAATCCAAATAGGTAGAGAAGCCAAATAGAAAAAACTTGTATTGGGGGTTCGTATCTTACAAGACAGTGGTCTTATATTTGGTTCTGGATAAACATGTATTGGATGCATAGTTCTAGGAAATAATTTTCTTACTAAAAATGAAAAACAGGAAATATATAAAATTGGTGTATATGTACTTCATGAAAATATCAGAATGTTTAATACACAGTTCTTTTCTCCCTGCATGCACACAAAAAAGGGTTCTAAGCTAAAAAAAAGAAAATAAAAAGGAAAACAATCACACCTCAAACTTGACAGCTCCAAGATCCAGCTTTTGCTTTACTTCTTTGAGGACATCAGGCTCTGCAAACAGATCAACAACCACAGCCTAAATATTAAGACGAAAAATACACGTTCATGTGTGTGCATGTGCACAAACACACAGATTTTTCTAAGCAACTGAGCAATTGACAGTTTTACACTGATAAGTAAGGTACAAGGACAACATGGCAATTAAGGTAACATACACTGACAATTGTAAAGAATGCAGGAGAAAACAGAAATTTTCTTTGATTTTGACAATGATGGGTCTTTGCATATCAGAGGTGTCATTCATGACAATTTAAAAATCATTATTATTGTAGTAGGGGCTGAGCTATAAAAGTGAAATTTGTAACCAGCTAAATGAATTTGCATAAAACAAAATAAAGCCCTAGATTCGAATGTCTAATTGCACTCCTCAATCTCTCTCTTTTGTTTTAATAAAATTCTATTAACTTTATATATAAGAAAAGCCACATCAAGAAGACAGGTTCAACAAATAAACAAATCACTCTATATGGAACACAAGTTAAGGAAATTGGACCAACATATGCGGTAGCTTAGTTATCCAGAACACAAAATAGAAGTTTAAACAGAACATAAAATTGATAGTTACTTAATGAAGAATCTATGCATACACAATCAAATATCAATGATTAATATGCTAAGCAATCACAACCAATCATGAGTAGCAACTGGCAAGACCAAATGACTGATCAAAGGAAATCAAGTAGAGGCCATAATTTGTTTAATCACAGAAGCAGCTAAAATATCTAATATAGACAGCTGACATCTAAACAACAGTGGCAAGATGGAGTTTGGAATTTACCAACAGCTATTGGCTCCGTAGATGCAGAAACATATTGCCCTTCAACTCCATCCTCTCTCACAGGAGTATAAATTGCCACAAGCCTGTACCCCACATCATCAACATTAGCTTCATACATCCTCCCTGTCTCACCTGCATATAACAAGTAGCTCATGAACATTATACAAGATAAATAAAAAAATTGAAGCTCAGAATATGTTGATAAACTGGCTTAAACTCACATAAAAGAGAGGAGATAAAAGAAAACCAAAGATACATCCCTACTATGATGGTAAAGAGCAATAGACTAGCTTCCTGTCGCAATGCAGAACTAACAAAAACAGTCAAACCCACAGAGGATCATCAATTAGGAGATTCAAATTCTAGGCCAGCCCATATTCACGGCCTTAAGCTCAACATCACATATTCTGCACAGACATTCAAGCAAAAAGACCCATGCACAATAACTATTATGAGGTTTTATTTATTTACATTCTTGTTGCTGCTATGCACCATATTGAGGTATCATTGCACACAACCAATCATGCGAAGCATTTCAGTCAAAAATTTAAATGCCTGTCAAATAAGTCCTATATTTTTGTCCAACCAGGTCCTGCAAGGAGCAAATCTTACGTGCTAAGGCAAGATAAAGGTCACACTATGAAAGAATCTACATTCGTTCGTTTACCAAAATGGTCCATCTTTTCGCCCAGTGTTTTAAAAGCGCAAGGCACAAAAAAGGTGCAGGGGTCAATTTGTGCCCGAGGCGCAAGGTGCAAGGTGAGATGTGCGCCTAGTGGTCGAATAGGACTGCAATCAGCCCTAGGTTCAATATGAAATAACCAAAATAAAAAGATTGACAAAAGAGAGAGGGAGACGAGAGAAGAGGACAAGAAGAGGAGAATTCAGAAATAGAGTGTGACTAAGATTGTCGCCCCACTCTACAATTTATATTAATGTTTAAATAAAGATTAAAGGGCTGAATTACCCTTACTGCTTACATGGCAAATAAATAAAATAAAAGGACTAATAAAACAAACTGAAATAACTGTTAACTGCTGAACTGAATAAATATAAAGATAAACATAGACCAACGACCAGTGGGGACCACACTAATGTTCTCTACACTCCCCCTCAAGTTGGGAATAGATGTTTGTCATTCCCAACTTGCATAGATCTGCTTCTAACTTTGTCTTTGAAACAACCTTGGTGAGAAGATCTGCAAGCTGCATGTTGGAGGTGATATATGGAAGACACACTTCTTGAGAAGCAACCCTTTCTCCAATAAAGTGTCGGTCCACTTCAATATGCTTGGTTCTGTCATGTTGTACCAGATTATGGGCTATATTAATAGCAGCTTGATTATCACAGTAAAGCATTAGGGGTTTCTCATAAGTGATACCCAACTCCTCAAATAATGATTTGAACATAGAATTTCAGCCACACTATTTTCCATGGACCTGTATTCAACTTCAGCACTAGAGCGAGCAACAACACTTTGTTTCTTACTCCTCCAAGAAACAAGATTACCTCCTACAAAGGCACAATATCTAGAGGTAGACCTCCTATCATCAACACACCCAGCCCGATCTGCATCTGTGTAAACTTCTATTTTCATGTGACCATTATCCTTGAATAGAATACCCCTGCCTGGACACCTCTTCAAATATGCCAATATCCTCTCAACGGAAAGTAAGTGAATAGTTCTGGGAGAGTGCATATATTGACTGACTACACTAACTGCATAACTGATGTCTGGTCGAGTGAGACAAAGATAGAGAAGCTCTCCAACTAATCGTTGGAACATAGCTTTATCTTCAAGGGGTTCTCCGCCTTCTGCACTAATCTTGTGATTATATTCAATAGGTGTGTCAGTAGGCTTAACACCCAACTTTTCTATTTCTTCCAACAAATCAAGAACATACTTTCTCTAAGAAACAAAAATCCCATGCTTGGACCGAGCTACCTCAATACCCAAGAAGTATCATAACTCTCCCAAGTCTTTTACCTCAAATTCTTGATGAAGGAGTTGCTTACCTCAAATCCTTAGCTGTTTCTGTCCCACAAATAGTTTCGGCTTACGTGTGGCTGTATGGAGTTGCACAGCCATGTCATAACCAAATAGTTCTCCTGAACCCATTTGGCATAGGTTTTGGTCCTCCTTGGTTGGTTCCTTCACATACCCCAACAAATAATTCAGTTTCTCTCTACCCCCAATGGCCATCATGGCTGATTGGGCCCACTCCAAGTAATTGGATCCGTCAAACTTGACAGTGGTAATCTGAAAACTGTTCTCAGGCATGCTACCAGAACCACCAGCCCCCAAAAAACTTTCCCCTTGGTTCTTAAACTCCATTGTTGCCAGCCCTTCTCAGTTTATAGGTCAAAACAGAACTTTTAGGACTCAAATAGGTGAAATTACACCCAGATTTTACTCAACAGAAGACCTAGAAGGTTCAGCCACCACCCAGAAAGGAGAAAACAGATTTGTTAATTCTCCAAAGAGCAGTACAACCCACTCTTGAATGCTGAAATTGTTCTAAATATTGCCCTAGAATTGGCAACAAACAAAATCTTTAGGATTTCAGTCCTAGAAACCCAAAGAATGATCATAGGTCAGAAAGAAACCCTAAAAATTGAGGAGAAAATTCAAAAACTTCCAATCGCACCTCCCAGACTGATAAAAGAATACATTTTTAGGTTCAATCTCAAGATACTAGCTTACCCAGAAAAATTCTGCTGCCACCCTCAATCCAAGGTCAGAACCCTAAAGACTGAGATTTCTTCCCTTCTTTTGATTCTTTCCTAATCGCTGAACTCCAGGGTTCTACAAACCCTCGAGCATCAATTGCACACTGCCAGCAACATCCAAGAACCAGCCGATGAACATATCTCTGCTGAAACTTCCAACCCTAGGAACTTCTCATGTAGTCGGCCTTATTAGACTAGCATAAGAATTCCTAGGTTGGCTCTGATACCAAGTAGTCGAATAGGACTGCAATCAGTCCTAGGTTCATTATGAAATAATCAAAATGAAAAGATTGAGAAGAGAGAGAGGGAGACGAAGAGAAGAGGAGAATTCAGAAATAGAGTGTTGACTAAGATTGTTGCCCCACTCTACAATTTATATTAATGTTTAAATAAAGATGAAAGGGCTGAATTACCATTACTGCTTACATGGCAAATAAATAAAATAAGACTAATAAAACAAACTGAAATAACCGTTAACTGCTGAACTGAATAAATATAAAGATAAACATAGACCAACGACCAGTGGGGACCACACTAATGTTCTCTACATGCCTTTTTGAAGCAAGGTGCAAAAAATACAAAACAAAAGCTAAAAAAATAAAAAACAAATGTCCGAAAATTAAAAAAATTCGAAAAAAATATAAATGTTTAAAAAAACAAATGTCCGAAATGTTAAACATAATATTTATAAAAAATATAAACTTAAATTTGAAAATAAATGTTTAAAAAACTATTATCTAAAATTAAAATACATAAACATAACATGTAAAGCAGATTCAAATGAAAATTTAAAAATAAAATCGAACATATAAAACATTTTCAAGTATGTAAAATCCACAATCCCTTTTTTGCCTCAATTGCATTACTTCAAGTAGCTAATGTGACATAAAACATATTACATTCCTGATTCTACGAGCCGCCTTTGTGCCACACCCCTTGAGGCAAGCGCAAACAAGTCCATGTTAGGGTCTTAAATTCTTAGTTCTCACACAATAATGATTTTGTAATTTTAATTGCTTTTTAAGAAAATATTTTATTAGGATGAATGAATGAACAACATTAGCAAATATGGTATCCTAATAAAATACCTTCTTAAAAAAGCAATTAAAATTATAAAATCATTATTATTTGCGCGAAAACAAAGAAATTAAAACCCTAACATGGACTTGTTTGGGCTTGCTTTGAGGAGTGAGGTACGGGGGGGTCCAAGGGCGGAGACCCCGGCCAACCGCTAGGTTTAAAAAAGGGTTTCTAGCAGATAAGGGC
Source organism: Nelumbo nucifera (assembly GCF_055504915.1). Lineage (NCBI taxonomy): Eukaryota > Viridiplantae > Streptophyta > Magnoliopsida > Proteales > Nelumbonaceae > Nelumbo > Nelumbo nucifera. Next base: position 73,995,671 of record NC_142651.1, read on the forward strand.
AACTTTTTGCCCTGAATATCAACAAAAGATAATAATTTTATAAAATAACAAAAATAAGGCAACTTTTTTTGGAAAGTATCAAGGAAGGGCAATGATACTATTTGTCGCCGTCCTCTTCCTCTGTATTCATCCGAATACACCGGATTTGAAACCTCGATGAAGGGTGCATTAACGGCGGTTCTCGCAGGAAATGGCGTCAGCCCATTTCTAGTACACCTATTGGAGAACGACGGTTCTCACGAGAAAAAGGACGCACTAACGGCTCTTTATTCGTTGTGCTCGATCGACATATGGTGTGTTCAGAAACACATCATCTCTTACCGTCGCTGAGAGAGCGACACCTCTTTATTCGCTATACATCATTCTCTTACTGCTATACAGAGGAAGAGTGGTTCTTGGGGTTCTTACCGCCTCTTTATTTGTTGTACGCCATTTCCCGGCACTGTACATCATCTCTCAATCGCTAAGAGCGAGACTGAGAGAGCGACACCTCTTTATCGCTACAATGGCGCTGACACTGTACATCATCTCTTACCGTCACTGAGAGAGTGAGACAGAAAGAAAGGGCACCGTAGTTGTGTTTCCGCTCTTTTTTGTTTGGGTTTCTGAGTGCGAGAGACTGAGAGAGCAAAGAATGAAGAGGAAGGCGATGAACAATGTCATGCGCTTCCTTGATATTTTCCAAAAAACGTTACCTTATTTTTGTTATTTTATAAAATTATTATCTTTTATTGATATTCAGAGCAAAAAGTTGCCCTTATCGGCTAGAAACCCTTTAAAAAAAGCAAAAAAGCATGAAATTTTCAAAAGACACACACTTAGTCTGAGGCACATCAGGTGCATGCCTTTTGAAAGGGCTACACCTAGAACTTGGGTGAGTTGCATACCCTAAAATGTGCCTCACCTAGGCATACCTAAAGTGTGCCTTTTTAAATCACTGTTTTTTCCCAATAGTTTCATGTGGGCCAGAAAATCTTGTAATCCTACTCCCCATTCTACAAAATATTATGGATAGGCCTGTTCGGTACATGACAGCTGTCTAGCAACCAGACATGCATTCATAGTGATTTCATACATATAAATGGACCTGGCTGAAATACCTCTATTTATGAATCCCCCTCCCCCCATTGTCAGGGCAAAAAGCATAACTTTAACTACTACTGTTCAATTCATCCTATCCTATCTCATTTACTCCAATACATAAGGTATTAACCCCGCTTCTCTTTCATCAACTCCCATATTTACAGTACTTTTGTTTCTAATCATTAAATTCCACTAGTTAACTCTATACCCCATAATTTTGATAGTTTAAAAATCAACTTTTTAGGCAGATCATCTAAAGACTCCCCTCATTGATAATGTCCAAGACTTCCATTAACGTTTTTTAGATATCTACAAGAAACCCCCTGGTCCCTGCCAAACCATATAATCCCCTGTCATATTTTCTCAGGGGCTCATAAAAATGTAATTTTCAAAAGACAAAAATAACCCTAACCCACATGATGTCATCTCTCTCTTCCTCTGCCCTAAAATAATGTTCAACAACTAAGGGTCTGTTTGGTTCACAGGAATAGGGGTTCAGAATCAGAATCGGACCAGGCATTTGGTTGGGCGGAATAGGAATATGATTCCCATTCCACGCAGAATAGAAATCCCCCATTTGAAGGAATAGTCAATCCTGGCTCACCCTGCAACAAAAAAGACACAAAACCCCTTAAACCCTTCTCTTTATCCAATTCTAGGCTTCCAACCCACTCTCCCTCATCTCTCATCACTCACTCATTCGGCAGCTAAAAGGAACCGAATTGAACTAAACTCCGGGGAGGCAAGTCACTGATTTCTCTCTGTCCCCCCTTTCCTCTTCTTCTTCTTCTTCTTCTTCTTCTTCTTCTTCTTCTTCTTCTCTCTCTCTCTCTCACCTTTTTTTTGTTCCTCCCCTGTTTTTCTGCAGCAGACCAGACCACCCAAGGAACCATTTCCGAGTACACACTCTCATTCCTGGCAACATCGAGGTATGATTTGATTAGATCCTTTGTAAAAAGGAAGACCTAACCAAGAAGAAATAGGAAAAAGAAAAATAAGCAAGACCAAACTAAATTTTCTGTTATTGGATTATTTCATTCTCATTAACTTCCAAGTCCTAATAGGAATTTTGGATTAGGCCACTGCATTTTTCATGCATTTTGTGTTTTTCCTTCTGGAAGAAAAACCTGTGAGTTCAAAATTTTCTGTCCTTTGTATGGATGGATCTGTTAAATGATGGAAGCTACCATCCAGAGCTGTTCATTTCTTGATCAGTACCACCCAAAGGATTTATGAAAATTGATGTGGATCTATAGGGGCATTGCATAATTTGTTGGCTTCTGAATGCATTATCTTTACTTGGTATTATGGCAACAAGCTATCTTCATCTGAGCTCCCATTTTGTCTTGTACTGTATCTGTTAAGAACTGGTAGTGAAGCACAAGCAGATATCAGAAATGTTGCTGAACCCACCTTTGTTCTCTGCATACCTGGTCCAACACCAATAAGAAATCTCTTAGGATCACAAAAATTCTGAAAGGATGGGCTTCCTCCCTTGCTGCATCTCCATGAAAATATTCTGTAACCTCTTTCACAAGGCCAAAAGCCTTCCTTTCATCACACTTGGCTCTAAGGATCTCCTCTTCAGCCTCCTTAAGAAATAATTTCATGGCTTCAAAGAAGTTCCCCTGTTTATTTGACTTCTCATATTGCAAAACCGACCTGACTTTCTCAAGCCCCATCTCGAGTTTTGATACATAACTGCTTAGGAAATCTGAGTCCACCCCTGCTGCCTTTTTGAAATTGTCAAGTTCTCTGCTCAGTAGCCACAACATTTAAACCATGCTTCCTGAAACCCTCCTTTGCTTTCTGGTCCAATTTTGATACATAACTGATGTACCTTTATCCTCCCTCATAATGTCCCTGATAGTGGGGAGTGAAGGGCATTAACTTCCTATATGGGATTATTGGATTCTAGGGTCTCAGATTGACTGATCAAAACTGCCAGACTGACAAAAGATAACCATTTTTTTCCTTTAATTGCAAGAGAAGCTGTTTATGCTCCCCATAACAGAAGCTCCAAAAGCATTAAATGCAGAACAGTAATATTCTTCTCCAACTTTAATTGCAACCTTAACACTCATCTATAGGATACCTACCCTAGATTAGCCTAAACCTAATCTACTAACAGTACAAATAGTAAACCAGTAAAATTGATCTACTTAATTACCCTTAAAGATTGGTTGAACTTCTGGGTTTTAACTTCCAAAATAAAGACCAGAATCTCCAAGGGCATTCAATCAATGTTCTTTGATTCTTGTCATTTAATTGCTTTCATGTTTTTTTTGAAAGAAAGATAACCAGATTTCATTAAAGAAAGAACAGGTACATGAGAACATTTAATTGCTTTCATCACAACCCTTTTCTGCAGAAATAATTATCCTTCTAACTATTGTCTTTCCTCTTTAATTACCAGCTGCTTTATTGGCCTAATTCAAAACCCATTTGGAGCTTTAGTCCTACTTAATGGCCTAAGCCAAAACCCATAGAATAGGAGGCTGGATATGACACTAAAGGAGCTATAAAGCATTTCAGAGAGAAAATGAACCAAAAATGGGCTATAGTGTAATTAGAAAGAATCAAGCTCTGTTAGGGAAATGGTTGTGGAGATGGCCTTTGGAAAGAGAGAGATTGTGGCATGAGGTGGTGGGAAGCATTCATGGGAGGTCAGAGAACGAATGGGATGCTGGTGTATCGAGGCAAGCTAACCTAGCAGCACCGTGGAAGGCTATTCACAACACCCTTCCTCAATTCCTCAATTTTATCAGGTATGAAGTTTGTTCTGGCAACTCTGTTCTTTTTTGGGAGGATATTTGGGTAGGAGACTCACCGTTAAAGGTCTTGTTCCCTTCGCTTTTTTCTATTTGTTTGTACAAAAACAAGGTGGTCTCAAAATTTGTTTCACCTTTGGGAACACCCTTAGATCCTACTTGGGATTTTGGGTTTCGTAGAGGACTTAGGGATGCTGAAATTGAGTCCCTTTCTATTTTGCTTGGTTGTCTTAATCAGGTTTGTTTGGATCCCTCCAAGCCAGATAAGAGAGTTTGGACTCCTAGACCCATTGGAACCTTCTCTTGTGCTTCTTTCTTCAAGTCCATCTCTCAACTTTCAACTCACCAACCCTTTCCGTCTAAAGAAATTTGGTGCAGGCCAGTCCCCCCAAAAATTATGGCTTTTTGTTGGGAAGTATTCCATGGGAAAGTAAACACTTTAGACAACCTACAAAAGAGAAGACCTTTTCTCTGTATTTCTCCTAATTGGTGTATCCTCTGTAGAGCTCACGGTGAGGATTGTTACCATCTACTAGTATCTTGTCCCTTTTCTGCAGACCTTTGGGCTTGGCTACTTTCGTTGTTTGGGGGTAGTTGGAGTCTACCAGCAGAAATTCACATGCTCTTCAACCATTCTACCTTTTATTGGCCTACAAAAATAGGGAGAATTATGTGGAGATGTGCTCGTGCTGCTTTGACTTGGACTCTTTGGGAAGAAAGGAATCTCAGAATTTTTCAAGACAAGGAAAGGAACAGCCAAGATTTGAAAGACTGTGTGTTAAATAGGGCAATACATTGGCTGAAGACCTTCGAAATCTTCCATCAATTCTCCTTTAATGACCTTTGGAGAAATTGGTCAGCAGTAGCAAGGTGCTCATCTTTAAAGGACAAATCAATTACAAGCTGGTCTCCTCCACCCGAAAGCTCAATAAAATTGAACTTTGATGGATGCAGCATGGGTAATCCAGGATTATCCGGAGTGGGGGTGCTTTGAGAAATGAGAAGGGAGAGATTTTGTTGCTCTACTCAGGTCCCTTGGGAATTGGGAACTCCATCATGGCAGAACTCTTAGCTGTTGTACAAGGGGTGCAATTTGCAAACCAGCTGGGGGTACAACACCTAATAATCGAGGGGGATTCCAAAGTGGTGGTGGGTTGGTTAAAAAATTCTGAAGAGGCTATGTGGCGATACAAGAATGAAATGAAGAAATTTAGTTGGTTGACAAGGAATATGTTGGTCACTGTACAGTGGGTGGGGAGATCAGCAAATACTTTGTCAGATGTGTTAGCTAAGCAAGGGGTAAATAGGGAAGAATTATTTTGAGCTCAGTTGTGATTATTGTTTTTCTTTCCTAGTTTACTTGGAAGACTCAAGGAGGGGCTGCAGCTCGTGCCTCTCGTTGGGATGATGTATGAACTCACTCTAAAGAGTTTCATTCCCTCAAAAATATCTTGAATCTCGATATTTCACCTAATTCTCAAAAAAAATAGGCCCGTATTTGAGCAGCCTTGTACAACATTATAAAACTGTAATTTTAATTAATATGAGTTCATAATTGTACAAGATTATAGCTGCTTTTTTTGAAATATAAAGAAGGGTGTTCCCTGATGCAGGGTGCCCCTGCATCCTTGTTTATCATTTTTCTGTAAATATTCTGTTGGTGAGATATTATTTCATACACAAGCTTTCACACTCACTATCTAGTTGGCAGTTAAATTCATCTTAAGGAATCTTATCTGGCACAAGACTGACAAGGAGGCCAAAAATTCATTGATCTCATAATGAATGCTCTCTGAGATCAGTATTTATGCCTCCACATGTACAAGGGTACAATATTTTGAGATATACCAGAGTTTGATCTAACTTTTCATTTATCAATATCTGGGTATTTGACTAATTGATGTAATGAAAGGCCATTCCATGTTTTTTTATTTTTTTTTCATGCACAGAAACAATATGTTCACTTTTTCTTTTTCTTCCATGTTTTTTAATCTTCTTATATGTTACTTGAATCTAAAATTATGTACTTGTTTCTTTACATGTTAATTGGATAGTGTTGGCCTTGGACTTCATGGATTTTTATCTCTTTATATGTTTTTTATTAGGGGCAAAATTGGAAATCATGGTTGTTTCTGATTCCAGCCTCTTGATGAACCAAACATCATTAATCGGAATCTGATTTCTATTCATGCCTGAACCAAACAGGTAGGAGGAATAGACCATTCCAATTCTGATTCTAAGGGATTCCAATTCCGATTCTGATTTCGATTCCAATCGTCAACCAAATGGACCTTAATACTGATTGATTAATTTTATCATTATTCAAACTATACACAAATTATAAGATTCAGAAAGCAATGAAATACATTGATTTAGTTGTCCACTATCTGTTGCAAAGATCTAAACTTTGATCATGACCATCCAAATATGTACCAGTACCTAACATTGATATGTTCTCATGAACAACAATTTGTCACTTGGATGTGTATCACAACTCTCAACTGTAACATCAGCATCGTTTTGTTCATTTGTAGAACAATCATTATTTAAGGGCATTTAGGGAATATTAAAATGTACATGTTTGTTCAGTATAGCATGTGTGATGGGTAAAGTAGTAAATTGGCATTGATTTGCTTGTCATTTAGGCTCTGTTTGGGATGAGTGCAAATAACAAACATGCTGGTTCATGAAAATGCTAAGTTGGTTTAGTTTTGCATTGATAAATTTTGTTTTCTTACCAAGAATGAAATCCACTTTTTTATACTGACCAATTTTGAGTGCAAAGTTTGTATCCACTTTTTTATGCAAACTTTGCTCTCAATTTTAATGCCAACATGCCTTGGAACTTGTGATAACTATCATTTTCAGCACACAAATGTATTTTATCAAACACCTGCAAAACTGAACCAGAGTGCAGTTTTATCAAACACCCTCCGGTCCCAAGACCAGAAAAAAGGAGGCGGCTTGCATCAGGTTGGCATCTGGCACTAAAACTTTTGCCAAATTCTCATGATCATGGACCCAGATCAGTCCCCAATATAGTTGGGATAAGGTCTTGATGATGATCATGATTTACTTATTATCATTTAAAGGAATATCTTCAACATTCCTGAAGGTATCTGAAAGTCTAGACATTTATTAGAAAGGTGAAGGAAGGTTTTAGATAATTTCCCATGTTTTTCAAATTGATCCAGAAATGAAACTGTTTTTCCATCCTGGTGGTGGGTCAGCACTCAGCAGTTCAACTATCAAGGTCAAATGGGTCAGCTAGTGATGTCATATTAAAAAGAAACAATTTAAATATATATACAAAAAATTTGTAGAAAAATTTGGACGCATCTTTAATAATATATATTCACCATATTAAACAAAAAATAAGAGCAACAAACATGAATTATTTTTATTGATAAAATGGAATACAAATTAGTCAGAAATTTTGATATTTAATATCTAGCCCATGACCCACTGACCAGGTCAAATGGTTCTATAGTTCAATCCATTGGGTCAAAGGGTCATTGACTGAGTCAACAGTATTTTGCAAGCAAAAGGTTTGGTGCTAAAATAGACCTAGAATCCTGGTTGGTGATGGGTCAACCAGTCCAACCAGCCTAGTAAATCACAGGTTGAAAACACTTATAAACACCAATATTAAAAAAATGGAACCACATTTCTCTCCACATCAGCAATTTATCTGTCAAGGTCATGCAAGTAAATTTGTGATGTCACAATTTAAACAATATATGTAGTCTATTTCTCCCCAGACCACTGTTTTGTAAAAAGAGCCTTGACTTGGTCAACAACCCAATTAACCATTTGGCCCAGTCAATGGGTTATTTGAATAGATATTAACTTGTTCATTAACAACATTAATTCTTATATAGTCACACATTTTTGTTTAATATGACAGATTATATAATATTAGAGACATGCCTGAATTTACTACATCTATATTCCAAGAAGGCATCAACACTTCTTGTCTTTGTTACATGGGTTCTGATACAGAAATTATTATTATCATCATAATTGTTGTTGTTGTTGTTGTTGTTATCTGAAATCACCATGTACAATGAAAAATAAAACAGCAGAAATTAAAATATGGCTGTCAATAATCCTAAATCACTGAAGAGCAATTGAAATATGTCTGTCAATAATCCAAAATCATTGAAGCATCATGTTGATGCCTTCTTGGAATAACCATGAAAATTGTTTTTACTCGACTACAGTATATATGGTGGTTTGAATTTTGAAAAGACATAGATATGACCATCTCAGACACAAATTGAACATACCAGGTATAGATATAAGATCGGGGCTTCCAACCATTGATCTAAGCCACTGGATTCTGCTTTTCCCCTCCTTTCCTCCACTATAAATGCCCCGGACAGCGTATAAGTTGGTGTGAAAACCCCTCCCCTCAATCTCTAGTTTATCAATTTTGGGAATCCCTGCAAAGCAGCAAAAGAACTCAAATAAAGAAAAACAACAACAATATGAAAATACATTCCCCAACAAAAGCAATAATCATAATGTTAATATAACATACTGGCAATGCTAAGGCAAGACCAACAAACAGATCAAAGCACAAAGGAAACATACAATAAGAATTAAATGAGATGGGATCTCCTGAAAGCAAAAATCGCACAAGAGCATGGCATCCAGCTGCACACTGGGAATATCTCCACATGAATTTAACATAAAAGTATGGCAGATATTCCCCATGTGCAGCTCGATGCTTTGCATCCAGGGTGTTTGCACGATTTTTGCTTTCAAGACATTGGGATTCAAATTAAATACCCAGTGACAGTTTACTGTTTAGGAAAAGAGACTTAGCATTCATTCGTACAACATCTTACATATGGCAGCTGAAATAGTAGACCAAAAAGCCGAATTGGTTCCCCACAACTTTCAAATTTGCTTGGATTTACTACATATATAAAAGTTTTCCTTGATTCCCCTCTAAGAAATCAAGATCTCAAAGGTGATTAAACATCGTACATTAGCTTCAAACTTTGTAGCAGATATTGAATATTTCCACTATGGCATAGGCATACTGAATATATCAATGAACTAAAGAAGAAAAAGAGACTTCAGTAAAGTAAATAGACTGCAAAGAAAATGGACCTGGCAAGACGGGAGAAGTTTCTGCAACTGTAGGCTCACTCGACCTCCCAAATACATCTGTCACAATGCATTCACATCTCAAGCATCGACCTATATCCTCCAACCGCACTTTATATGAGCATGTTCGCTGTGAAGGCAATGTCTCAAAACACTTATTATCCCCCGCTTCGGATGAACAGAACCTGCAGTACCAAAAACTAGCATCATGTATCATAAGAAGCAAGGAAATGCATGCATATATAGATACTTCAAATAATCTACACATGGAAAATATTATATCTTCTGATGTTCCCGAGAAAGGAATACGTGTTCAAGGTCATTGTGGAGATACTTTTGAAGGAGGGCACGGGGCAGAAGTGCACATTGGCAAACCATGTCCATAAAACCAACAATTTGAAAATATGGAAAAATGACATGACCAAAGTATCTCCACAATGGAAAAACCAATACTTTGGACAGTTTGAAGAAAAAAAGGCCTTTTATGTGTTTGTATCCTAACTGGTGTATTCTTTGCAAAGCTAATGGTGAGGATTGTTTTCACTTACTAATATCCTACTCTTTTGTTGCAACTATTTGGAATTGGATTTTTGTTTTGTTTGGGTGCAGGTGGAACCTACCTACAAATGTTTGACTATTGTTTGAACCTTCTTTTGGGTGGCCCACTAAAAGAGGGTGGAGCATGTGGAAATGTATTAAACAGCTGCTCTCTGGACAATTTGGGAAAGAAGGAAAGCAAGAATCTTTCAAGAAAAAGAAAGAAGCCTCCTAAATGTCAAGGACTGCATTTTGACAAGAACAATGCATTGGTTGAGAACTATGGACTCCTTCCAATCCTTTTCCTTTGATGACCTCTGGTGTAGCCAGTCAGTTGTGGCAGTTAGCTCTTCCAGGAAAGATAGTAAATGCAGAATGCGTTCCTCCTGAAGGAAGTGTAAAGATGAACTTCAATTTGTCTCTAAATTGAAGATCAATTTTTAAAGGAGCTATGTAGTGGGGTTGAGCCTGGGGGAAGAAGAATGTTGCTCTATTGGTTAAATGGCTATGGAGATGGCCAATAGAGAGAGGCTTTGGCATAAGGTTGTAGGAAGTATTCATGGACGTGCAGGTAAAGGTTGGGATGCTAGAGTGTCTCAGCAGGCTACTTTGAACTCTACATGGAAGGCTATTTCCTTCCCTAATTCCTCAGCCTCATCAGGTATGATGTATGTATTGGAGATAGGGTTCTCTTTAAGGAAGACACTTGGATTGGTAACTCCACCCTTAAGGACCTTTATCCATCTTTGTAATCCCTTTCCCTCTTTAAACATGAACCCACTCAAAGGTTTGTTTCTTTCTCCCTGTCCTCTGGTTTCAATTGAAATTTGGGGTTCGTAAGAGACCTGAGAGACTCTGAGCTTGATCAAGCTGCTTTGATACCTATATCCCTTGACATGGTTTGTTTGGATTTCTCTAAACTTGATGCTAGAATCTGGACTCCCAACTTTTTTTATGCCTCTTTTTTCTCTCAATTGTGTTTTGTCCCTAACCCTCTTCCTTTCTTTTTTAAGGAAATCTGGTCTAAGCCCATTCTCCCTAAGGTCGAAGCCCTTTGTTAGAAAGCCTCTATTGGGAAATTGAGCACTTTGGATAACCTACAAAAGAAAAGACCCAACCTTTGTATATCTCCAAGCTGGTGTTTCCTTTGCAAAGCAAATGGAGAAAGTTGTTACCATCTTTTAATATCCTGCCCCATTATTGTGAAACTTCGGGAAAAATTTTTTGGTCTTTTTGGGTGCAAGTGGATGATGCCTTTGCAAATCGGGGGGCTTTTCGACCTTACAATAATCAGGTGGTCTAAGTGAAGAGGGAGAGTTTTATGGATATGTGTTAGGGCTGCTTTAGTATGGACAGTTGGGAGGAAAGAGATAACAAGATTTTCAATGATAAAGAAAGGGATTAGGCTACTGTTTGGGACTGTCTGCTGATTAGGGTTATTAACTGGGCTAAAGCTTTGGATCTATTTTCACTCTTCTCCTTTGATGACATATGGAGAAACTGGGAATTAGTTGCTAAATCTTCTTCAGTTAAGGACAAACTTGTTGTAGCCTGGAAGCCCCCGGAAGAAGACTTCATAAAGCTAAAATTTGATGGAAATGGCCTTGGTAATCCTGGGCCCTCTGGTTTTGGAGGTGTATTCGGGAATGCAAAGGGCCAAATTGTTGGTTTATTCTCTGGCCCAATTGGAGTGGCAGATGTGGTTAGTGCAAAGGTCCAAGTTGTTTTACAGGGAGCTCAAATTGCTACAGAGTTGAACTTCAGGAATTTGGTCATTGAAGGAGACTCTAAAGAGGTAACTGAGTGGCTGAAAGAACCAGAGACAGTAGCTTGGTCTTTCAAGGGGGGGATGAGAAGATTCAAGTGACTAACTTCTAATTTAATAGTTAAAGTTCAATGGGAGAGGAGATCAGCTAATGGATTGACAGACCTACTAGCTAAGCAAAAGTAAGGGGTGAACAAGGATCACTTATTCTAGGCTAAATTGTAATTTTACTTTGTTTTTGAGGCAGCATCTCACACCTCATGGGTTGTGTTATATCAGTTGTTAGTTCATCTTAATTAATTTTAACGGAATGCTTTATTATTCATCAAAAAACAATAAGGACTGTAACATCTTAGCTCTATTCTCTATCCAATTGGGTTTGGGACACTCTACTGGGGATCAACTTAAGGCATACCAAAAGACAACTAAATCTGCTCCTATAATTATTTGGCACCTTTATGATGACGTGGGGACCACATGGGAGCTGAGTTAACAGTGGATCAACTTGGGAAGACCCTAGAGTCTTCAATCCTCCTTAAGGTGCTCTTTGTGTGGTTGAATTTACTGCTGGACAGGATTTATTTGACTTTCTTACATTTCTAGACGGCAAGGGTATTTTTGTAATTTTGCATATCTAGGGGTTATGTTAGGGAACAGGTCTTAGCCTAGTAATTTCCCTGCATCTGGTCTTATGTTTGTAATTGTTTGGGGCAGGTTTAGTCTAACCAAGCTTCTTTTTGTAAGTGGCTTGTTGGGCAAGCTAACTTGGAGGGGCAAGTTTCTTCCTTTGGAAGCTTCGTTCTCATTAAGCTTGTAAGGCTCATTCGAAGAATGGTTTTTGCTAATGAACAAAGAAAGTTCTCTACAAAATTTATTGTGATTGCCCTCACCCTTGGGTGTGATTGCCTAGAGTTTCATCTTATTTCCATCTCTTCCTTTCTCTTCTCTTCTTTCTCTGTTAGTTCTTTGTTTGTGCTACACATCTAGACCTAATTTGGTTGCAAAAATAGTGCTGAATCACAAAGATCCTGCATCAGACTCTAATAGGGTTGAACTGTTAGCCGTTAGCGGCCCTAAAAGGTATTCAAATTGCAGATCAACTTGGCGAGGAAAATCTAATACTTGAAGGAGACTCTAAAGTTGTTGTGGGGTGGCTCGCAGATTTGGACTCAGTGGTTTGGTGCTATAGGGATCTTTTAAAGAAATCTAAGTGGCTAACAAGAAACATGAATATTAGCTTACATTGGGTGTGAAGGTCAGCAAATGCTCTAGCTGAGTGTCGTGCCAATGCCAAACAAGGGGTTAATAGTTCCACCAAGAAAAGGGGTTAATAGGGAAAATTGTAATGGGCTGCTTTGTATTTGTAATTTATTCCCTACTGTTTAATCTGTAATTTTCTTTTCAGAAGAGGTTGCACCTCGTGCCTCTCCTTGGGATGCCTGTAATAGTTCTCATTTCTTGTTAATAAAACCACACTTAATTATCAAAAAAAATTCTATTTAGCCAAATAACACTGGAACACTTGAAGGCTAGTTTATATATCACTCCACTCCTAATATTCCTCAAACTCAGACTTGTCAGTAAAAAGCAGAAAATCCCAAACAAGCCACAACCAACAAAAAAAAACTATTTTTTTGATAGAAAAAAAAAAACTATTCTAGCCCTTGAAAAACTACTATAATACTTTCAAAACAATGCAATCAATGACTTGAACCAAACAAACTATTATATTGCTTGTTTATTCACCTATTCAATTATATATACAGTTCTGAGCAGGTTCTTTAAACTCTCAGAAGAAATTACATACAATTATGCATGAATAGGGGCCATTGTTTGATGTAATGGTAAAACCTCAGGCTTACAAGCATGACAAGAAAGGTTCAAGTCTGAGAGTAGTAATTTTGTGGGGGAAAATGCCAAAGGTTAGGCCCATTTCCAGTCCACCCCACCCAAGACCCCAGATAGTTGAAACTAACATTGGTTCATGCCCTATTTACAAACAATTATGCACAAACATTTCTGCACAAGAGAATCTTGAAAAAAAATATAGCATCATACCATTGGTATTTAATGTCCTTTTTGTACTTGGCCCAAACGTGTTGTTGACTCTCACTATCTGGGATAACCTCAACAGCTGTGAGAACTTCTCCTTCCACTGCCTTTCGCGTAAGTGCAAGCAACTGAACTTTTGGAAGTTCTGATGATCATTGAACCCCACATGCAATAGAAGCATATTATGTAAGTATCATAATGCGGATATTGATGAAACTCCATATGTTTTATACGTGCAAAGGAGAACTAGACATTCACTTGTTTAGAAGGCAATAACAGTCAAAATTTGAAGATAAATTGAGAAATAACCACAATATAAAATAGGCAAAATACAGCTGCAGCACACCAAAAGATAAGAGAGAGAGAGAGAGGACCAAAAGTGCCATTTTTTTTTATAATTGAGCAAAAGTGCCATTTCTAATGCGGATATCTGCCACCATGTAGATAAAACAAGTACAGCAAGTTTCATTTCATGCCTTTATGTATCTGGATAACCACAGTAGTTTCCAGAAAAACAAAAGGAAACAAAACCACTCTGGCCAGAATAGTTCACGAAAAACAAGTAAACCCTCAAGGATCAAAAAGTTGACTAATTCAAAAGGCTTGATCATGCACCAAAACACCATTTTTTCCCATGTTAAAGTGTAAATTAGTCTTGGCAAGTTTTAATTCCACTACTTCACACGGAAGCACATCCTTTTTTGTTTTGATCATTAACAGGATAATTGCATTATTTATAGAAAATGATACAATGTAGCACCAGAGAGAGAGAAAGAGAGAAACTCTCTTAGCTCTCTCCGAGATGACAGCAGATTACACAAATTACAGCACAGCCCAGAACAATTGATCCCTTCCCACCCCTTGCTTTGACAGAGCATCAGCAAAAGCAATTGCCCTCCTTTTTAACCACTGCATCTTGATCTCCATATTTTGCGTTAGACACTTGAACTTTCTTCTTTCAATCATACGGAAACACATCAATAAGTATGAGTTCAAGGTGTCAATAGTTTCACAGAATGAGGTTCTAAAACCCAGACCCAGTTTTCACCTACACCTAAATTTTGACTAGATATCTTGTAAACCTGAATAGAAATAAAACTCGTAATTTCTGGTTTAACAGAAGCTTTGCATACTATGATGCCCAGATACGAAATGGACATTGACACATAAGGAAATGGGGATGCAACTCTCCATTTCTTAAGATTTTGGACATGGATTGTGTCTAGTTTTCAAAGCAAAATGTCATTTCTCAAGACTTATGTCTTGCCAAATTTAATTAAATTTCTAACAAGTGCATAAAGCTTTATTGTGTAATTTGTTAAAATATACCTCTTTACAAATTTCAAAAGTGTTAATGCTATAGAGTTCATCTAGAAATATCCATGCAGTATCCGGTACCTTATCCCTAAGTATTGGATACAATACTGGTGTGCTAGGAATGTATGCATATCCAGGTAACATAGTAATGCAAGAGCTGAATAATCAAATATGGAATTTTCTAAAATTTTCTGTATTTTTGTATTTTTGGTCAGTATGGAGTGATTCATTGGGATCTATCTCTTTCTTTCCATTAATGTGGATTTAGCATCTCTTCTCAACAAAATGGTATAGTATTACAAAAAATGTAATTGACCTGGAACCAGAATCACTTAAGCTACCAGTTTCCAGATAAGCAGTTCAACTGTCTGGCAAAGTATAGCCACAGCAGGATATCATCAAGAGCCCACAAATAATGTTTAAACTTGGTTAATATCTAACTGATTCTGTTTAGATTTAAGAGTGGAACAGGTGTAGGATATGAGAAGAATGGTTTTACAGAGCCACAAAAGAGCATGAGGCATGTAACTCTATTGCATACATCGCTGTTTTAAAAACCAAATTAGAAACCAAATCACTTTCCTTCTGAGTGATGGGTCAGTGGTTCAAACATCTGAGGTCAACAGATTGGACCATTAAACAATGGTGAAATCTAAACCCTTAGATCAACAAATGTACATCAGTCATTGGTCAGTGGCAAACCTCTTTTTAGATGTTTGATTGACAGATTGGTCATCTGAGCTTTAACATTCAAATCATGTTAACAAATAAAAATACAATACAAATAGTTGATTAAAATGATATAAACCATCACCCATGGACTGGGTTGAACAGTTCACAAGTTTGAACATCTGGGATGAATAGGTTTTGACTAAGTCAATAGGTTTTTGTAGTTAATGGGTTTGGGGATGAACTAGACCGTCCGGGCCTCTAGGTGACAAGTCAAATAGTTTGACCATTTGGTTCAACGACAGTGAAAATACTGATTTATGTATCAAATTCAAATTACAATAAAGTGACCAATTTACCCCTTGCCACTAATCACCTCTATAACAACAATAAAACAGCACAAAATAAAGATCCAAAGCATGTAAATCAAACCCCTACTACTACCAAGAAAACTTCATATCAAGAAACTACTCAGACAAGTAGACCCTTGTCCTAACATTGCTCATTGTTTTTTTATCAACATTTAGCAACATTTGGTCGTTATTCAACAAAACTAGCATTTCTCTGCAACAATACACTCCACAAAAGAATTTAACCACTTAATTTCTCGAATTCTTTTTCATTCAGCTATACCTTGGATCCAAACAACTATATGTATATTTCTTTTAGATTTTCCTTTATTTTCTTTCACTTTCTGAGTTCCGTTTTTAATGATCAGTACTCTTTTCTGAGTTCTATTGTTCTTTTGTTTCTTTACATTGTCTGAAATCTGAATCTAGATTCATATAATTATCAAATAAAACCCAAATCAACCCACAAAATCATCAGGATACATCCCAGACCTCAACCTATACTAGCCTTCAGGCCTCATCATACTCAATCTTAAGCCCCAGGCCACAAACCCCCTTCCTATTAAATTTCCCTAGGATTTAATTAATTTTTCTTAGTCCAGCAATCACCAAATCAGAAAGTCCATGATTTATATTAAGGATTGATTATTTTCCACATCAACATCTCACTAAGATGGATCCCAAGATCATCTGACACATTGTGTAAGATTTCAGTATATGGCTCTTTTATTCCTTATCTGTCAAGCAGTTTTTGAGGCCTTATGGTCCTTATTGCTATCATGCCTCCCCTCATCTGGGGGTCTGAAAGATAGTTCTTGTTCCTCCATTTCGATTGAAAGTTTGAAACAAGTTTTGCCAACAAAAAAGATGACCAACCAGGATCTGCTTCTCTGTGTTGATTGTATAAATCAATCTGATGCCAAGTCTTCCATTTTCCAATTTGGGATTAATGATAAATAAGACCAGCAAACAACTTGGTTTTAACTTCAGACAGCATGTGATACAATACACATTCAATAGTATATTGGATCCCAGCTTAGGGCATTAGAAGAGTTTAGGGTTACCTGGAAGAATGATATCTGTAGGCTCTGATAATCTGAGCTCCCCAATAACATTATCTGAACGAACAGGTGTATAGCTGGAAGTAAAATTTGAAAGTTAGTAAACCTAACAGAAACAACAAAAAAAAAATGCCAAAATTTGTCACTAGAAGTTAGCTAACAAGGCCAAGTCACTTAATCAACAGGGGAATCTTTATTACTATTACTATTACCATTACTATCACTAGAAGATATTGACAGTCTTACTTGTAGGCTGGTCACCTGGTTTTTGATGTGACGATTTAAAGGCTTCATGGCAGATCAAAACTGTTCATGTTGATGAAGCAAGAATGAATGAAGGAGATGATTGTGAGTGAAGTTGGAAAACTTTTGAAGTGAGTAAAAATTTTAGAGTCAAGTCTTGTTGGGTTTTTCGTTAATATGGATCTCGGTGAGGAAGAGGTTTCAAAGTGGGTGGGTTCGGAATGGCGGATGAAAGACAAATTTCAGGTTATAAAACTCAATGCGGGTTTCTTCCTTTCCATTTTCAGTTGTAAAGAGGAAGCAAAGGAGGTGCTTTGGCAGGAATCAAATAGAGCCAGTTTGTCGGAGCTTCAATTGCATAGATGGAATCCTCTTGTGGGCACCATTAGAATTTAGAAATGTGGGAGAGGATACTAGAAGCCTGGTCCAGACTCCAGATCATGGTATTTGGCATCCCTCTTCATGCATGGTGTCTGAAAACTTTTCGAGCAGTTGGAGACGTGTGTGGAAGATTGGAGAAAAACAATGCTAGGAATAGGGCCTGGAAAAATAGTTGCAGCAAGGTTACTGGTTGTAGTAGAGGAAGTTCATTTGATTCCAATGTCACTGGTCTTGAAATTTGCAGGAGAATGGTATGATTTAAGGATTGTGGTGGAAGGGCTACTTTCAGATGGTTGGGAGGTGATTTTGCTCAGGGAAGTGCAGCAGAGTCAAAGATGGAGGCGGATTTGGAGGGGATTTTGGAAAAATGGAAGATGAATAGTCAGGTCAGGAGGTAGAAGACAAGAGTATTTTTGGAATCTTCAACAATTTGGGCTCAAAGGTGGATGAAGAAGTTTTGAGACAAGTGGGAGTCGGTTTTAAGTTGGGTTTATGAGGTTGGAGATCAGAAAACTCAGAAGCCAGTAGGCCTAATCGGGTCAATGATGAATCGGTTTTTGTGGGCTAGGATCAACAAGTCAGGTTAAGCCAAATTTTGATCCCCTTAATACCGAGGGGTTTCTGTCGCTCAAGCAGGTCTGGGGAGTGGCATGAACCCTAGTCCTGAGGTTTTTGGTGAAAGGATTCTTCCTAGCATAGTTCTAGCAAGCGGGTTGGCATGAAGTCGTCAATCATCAGAGATGAATCTCAACTCTTAGATGTTGAAACAGTGGTTATTGGAATTACAAGGCTTAAGGAAGATGGTACCATGGGCTATTAGATAATGATAGAGGAGCAAGAGATCTCTAGCGATGCAGCAGGTAAATATTCTTGTGGGGAAGTGATTTCTTGGAAGTTAAAGACATGTTAGGAACAATCATTGTACGCCACAGTCTTTGAGGAAAGAGAGTCATGTAGAAACAAGAGAACAACCTTGTTTGTAGGTGTCATATGTATTAATTTTCCTAATTTGTCCGGGGGAGAGACTCTTAAGCTGGGTTCAATGGTGGCTTTGAATCATCTAAGGTTTGAGAGTGTGGTGGTAGAAGAATTTGGTGTGCACTCTGAAGAAGGTTATGTCTGTCAACAAGGGATTGGCTTGGCAGAGCCGCAGAGGGTCGAGTTGGGGAAGGTAAGTTGGGCTCGCCAGTGTTGGGTGGTTTTTCTAGTTACCAAGTGACTAGTTTTCAAAGAACTGGAGGGACGTTGACCCAAGTAACTTCATTGAAGTTGTAATTGGGAAACTGGGCAAAGACTTGGGCAGGAAAAGAAAAGAGAATGGGAAGTGTATTTTTTTAAGGGAGATAAAGGTAGCCATTAAGATTCCGGTTAACCCAAAAATAATGAAGAATTCAAAAAATGGTTAGTTGGAGCATGTGAGAAAAGTATTTTCCCAGTTGAAAGGTGTTTGTGATGTTGGCCCATCCAATAAGTTCAAGAGAGTGTATAAAAGGTGAAGTTGGGGTGTCTGGTGATCTTCGGTCTTCTCGTATTCAAGATTTTTGTTTGAAGGAATCTAGAGATGTTCTTGACAGCATAGCCAACATTACTTGTCAAGTTTCCGATCAAGAGGAAGGGGAGGATGGCTTTGAAGCTAAGGTGAAGATGATGGAAAACCCTGCTCAGGCCCTTGGGGAAGCCTTGGATTCAGATGGCTCGGTGCATGAGAAGTGGAAGTGAAAACTTATGTTGTTTAAAGAAGGGAAGACTTGGAAGAGGATCAGGTCATGATCTGATCCGAATTCGAACTTGATCCTATTTTGTTGGATTTGGATATCCCCTATCGGATTTTGGATCGAATAGGATAATGGGATTCTATTATAAAACGGATCAAATTCAAATGACCCTCTATCCAATCTGAAAAAATTCAATCCAATCTATAAATATATATAATGTGTATGTTGCATTTTTGTAATTTTTTTATAAAAAGACATGTATACATATGATGAAAATACTTGAAAAATATACTTGTATATTTTGTTTTTATTTACATAAACTGTTATGTTTTTTCTTTTAATAAATTTTTAATTTTTTAGAAATTAAATTGGATTTGATCATACTCAGATATCTAACATCCTTAACGGATTCAGATTCAAATCGACATTTGTGAGATCCGATCAGATCTTCGTATCACATCTAAAATTTGTTCCGATCCATTTGTAATTGTGTGGAGTGAGCTCTATGTTTCAAAATGTAGGGGTGTTTGTATTCCTTCTTTCTAATGAATTTCCTTTTTTATTTATTTTTCAAAAAACAGTATTTTCAAAATGTGTACTAGTTACAAAAATTGATTCAGTAGAAATATTAACAACTTTGGGGGAAGAGACAGCTCAGCTAAAGGTTTCCCAGTAAATGACACCAAATGGTTCTATATTGCAACTACTATGATGAATGTCTACCTAAAATTAGCATTTAATTCAGTTACTTAAGACATTATATTGATCCAAGCCTATAAATAGACAAAACAAACATATATTCTGATACATTTCAAGTAAGGTCCAATGATGGGCCCTAACTAAGTGTACCATCTCCAACACATGGAATTGGAAGCCCAATGTCGTTGTTGCACATTGAAAAAAGTGCACCAACACAATTAGATTGTGCCTAAGTCGCCCCTCAACCACTATAAATAACGTGAGCAAATATTAGAATAGAGAAATTATTGAAAGGAAAAGGTTTTCTCTTAGCACAATAAAACAAACACCAGTGTATACCACAAATAGAAACAGGAAAATTCTAGTAAGCCAGTAATTAAGTCCCTGTTTTCTTTCCTCAAAACAGGGGGGGGACCAGGTTCGAACTCCCATTTTCAATACACCTGAAAGTAGATAGAAACCACAAATGCCATCACCAATGTCTTCAACAGTCAGATATTTCATATTTCCAATGACAAATGATTAGTGGTATCTTCACCAAATCTAATGCAAGTAGTGGTATCTAGACCAAATTGGTTTTTAAAAGTAACCAAAATGTTAAATATTTGCACCTATCAACTAAGGGTATTTGTTTCCATTAACCTTTAATGGAATAAAGACATCTGAAAAGGGACCTAAGAAACCAAAATAAAGAAAAAAAGAACAAAGAGATTCCAAATGCCTGAAGCATGACAGTGATTCAAAAAGCGCACCTAGGCACTCAGGTGAGGTGCATTAAGGGATTTGCCTTGCCTAGGCCCCAGGCGCAGCACTTTCAAAAGGCATGTGCCCAGTGTGCCTAGGCCCCAGGCATGCACCTGATGCACCTAGACCCCAGGCACAGCACTTTCCAGGAATCCCCTATTTGCTAATGTTGTTCATTCATTCGTCCTAGTAAAATGTCTGCTTAAAATGCCATTAAATTATAAAATCATTTTTTGTGTAAGGATTAAGAATTTAAGAACCTAACATGGACTTGTTTGGGTTTGCCTTGAGGGGCTTGGTAAAAAGGCGGCTTGGAGGATCAAGAATGCAAGATGTTTTACATCAAATTATCTATTTGAAGTAATGCAATTGGGGAAAAAAAGAAATTGTGGGTTTTATATGCTTGGAAATGTTTTATATGTTTGATTTTATTTTTAAATTTTCATTTGAATATGCCTTACATGTTATGTTTATGTATTTTAATTTCAGATAATAGATTTTTTAAAATTTAGGTTTATATTTTTATTAATATTCTGTTAAACTTTTTTGCATTTTTTTTAATTTTTGGCATTTTTTGTAATTTTGCACCTTGCTTTGAAAATATGTGCACCTCACATTGCACCTTGCGCCTTGGGTGCAAATTGCCCCTTGTGCTTTTAAAACACTGAGGCATGAGCCAGAATGAAGTGAGGCATGAGCCAGAACGAAGCGAGGCACAACTTTTCAGAAAATAAAAAATATAAATCTTGGCATGTAAATATATGAAAATCTCGATTCTAAATCTAATAAAAAGCACATAAACCTCCATAATGGAATAATGTGATGATCCATTTCAGCCAGTTTAAAAAGTATAGTGGAAATTTGAATAACTTTCCAAAAAAATCCTGAGATATAAACAAACTAGAAAATAATTATCAAAAGACCCAATTAGAAAACCCAAAAATTAAAAAATTGCTACTTGATAAGGAATCAGCAGAAAGCTGATTTCTGTCTCCATGGATTCTTTCCTTGCTTCCATGCCTGTCTCAAGGAGCCAACTTATATCCAAAGGAAGAAGACAACAAAAGAAGAATAAATGGTTAGTTGTATCCTTACCTCATTTGCTTACAACACAACAGTAATAAATCTCCAATCCCACCCCCTCCCCCAATTATTTAGGTGATCAATAATAAGCATCTTACAAAGGAACAGCAACCATATAAATGCATCCATCCTAGAAGAGTCAAGCTTCCCCATGATGCATGATGCCAAATAACCAACTAACAGAACATAGAAGGATATGATAACAACCCCTCAGGTTCCCCTTTCCAAAAGATTTCATCCCATGGTCAAGCCTAAGGAGGATATCTTCAAACTTCAGAAACACAGGCAAACATCCATGATTTCTATAATTTATGATAGGTCTAAGATGGTTTTCATCCAGAAGTTGATGTGTAAGTCTAACAAATAAAATTTACACTTTTCTAGCAAGAATTTGCATTAAAACCTTAAGCTAAGATTTGCCATAAATAGCACCATGTGAATAATTGCAATCCAATAAATAATTGCTATCAATCACAAGTGAGAGAAATTAAAATATTTAATTAGCTCAATGCTGCTAATCACACTTTAAAATCAGTTAATCTGGCCAACAATTTCCGTACTTATAATAAAATAGAGAACAGAATGGTTACCCAAACAACAAACGGCAATTGTAATCGGAATCCATAACTTCATAAGTTGTAGAATCAGCTCCATTGATAAGGACGATTGTTCCCTCACTAGTTTCTCTGTACCAGCTAAACAGGCTTGAGCCCTCATATCCACCATAGTACTCACCTTCTCCACAATATACACTAGAAGAAAGTTCCTTCACACGTACATTAGAAACTACTGGTGGAGCTGCCAAATTATTTCAAATGATGAGTCCAATGTTGTAAAATGGTTCAAAACATGGTTAAAGTTTCTTGGTTGAAAGAAGGGTCAATAAAAATACACAGCATAATAGCAGTTGCAGTAAAGCAGAGGGTAGGCAAACCCCATTCAAAGATCTGACAGAAAACTACAGGGTCAAAATTGATCCGATAACAGCAAAGGGCACAATCCAAAAGAGAACAAAAATGAGTGAAAGGTCAAAGTGAATTATATGAAAGCATGTTTAAACTTAACAAAATCAGATTTATTCGTAGTGAAGACCATCTAATTGAGAACAATTGCACTCTAACCTCAGCAGAGCTGTCTGAATACACATTCTAGTATGACAACGATCCACATAACTATCCTAGAATTCCAGAAAATATCCACAGTTTTTCCTTACTTTATGTCTTTGTGAATAATAGGACTTTTATTGCCTTCATGAATATATAAATTAGAGAAACAGCAAATAAACTCATACCTGGGGTGACTGGGTATTCACTAATCCTAACCAAAGGATCACCACATTTTCCGTCTGCACGAGTTGGCACCCAATACAATGCCAGGTATGTTCCCACGTCTTCCAGAGATGGAGTGTATACACTGAAATGTTAATAAATCAATCACTAACATAGTTTTGCAGGAAATATAATTCTAAAACTAGAAACATGTAATCACAGTATGAAAAGGACTTACATTGTTTTTCCACATATAAAGGCATCTTCATGAACATTAGATATATTAATCAAATCGGATTCCTG
Organism: Nelumbo nucifera; assembly: GCF_055504915.1. Classification (NCBI taxonomy): domain Eukaryota; kingdom Viridiplantae; phylum Streptophyta; class Magnoliopsida; order Proteales; family Nelumbonaceae; genus Nelumbo; species Nelumbo nucifera. Next base: position 74,018,830 of record NC_142651.1, read on the forward strand.
AAGCTTTTTCTTTATTCTGTACCAGATGTATTCACCATTACCTTCCTGTCCGCCATAGTATGTCTTCTGAGGAACCACTTCCTTGTCCTCAAAGCATTCAGGAATGATAAGTTCCAAGCCCATAGGATCCGCTGGCTCAAGAAAAATAATGAGGATAAAAAATAATTTATTAAAAAGAAAGGAAAATAAACATCAAACACCACTGAACCAGTACAATAAATAATGAATAAGTAAATAAGAGGAAAAAAAGATAAAGAAGAAGATCACTAGAGTTTGGCATACAATTCATGAAGGACAACAAATTACATAAACAGTAACTGCATTGTCATTCTCTCCATAGAAATTACAAATGAGGAAAAACTTCCAGCACTTACCATCAGGCCATGACAGTACCAGTACATCAAAGATATTTTCTTTTATAATTGGTACATAAAGAAACTTTTTTCGAAGGTTGCAATAAAGCACCCCCTAAGAAAATAAATACAGGATTAGCCACAAGGAAAAAAGCATTTACCAGGAGCAACAACTTCAGACAGTACACTCCTAGGACTCCCCTTCATTCCATCAATCCGAACAGGTGTGTAAACAAGCTCAATGCGTCTACCCACATCATCAAGGGTCAAATCCAAAAAATCTGCTAAGAATAACAAAATAATTATTTAACCTAGTATGTTCATATTTCTTTTCCATAAGATAGGCTAAAGGCTTTGTAGTTGTTACCAAATAACCCAATACACTTACCATTAACACTTAATTTGTCCTTTGCACCATTACTTCTCATCCTAAACCATTCGTGCAAGCAATTTCCCCTCTCACTAAACAAGAATCAGAAATTTAACTTAATGCTCAGGCATAACATTAAAATAAAAGGACAAAATTCAAAAATCAAAACCCAAGAGTAGTTACAATTGTTAACAATATCTTACCCTCCACAATAAGTAGCAATAAAGCTCAAACGTTGTCCCTCAATCATTGAGCCAAGAAATTCCAGAGACCGACAAGTTGGTGGCCCTGCACAATGAATCAATTCAAAAAACAATTACTTTTCTATGGTAAAACTTTCAAGTTCTTACAAATAACAAACGAAAAATCATTAGCATCATCCATCTTAAAATGAATAGAATACCACACTGTCAACGACACCCATCTCATTGGCAAAAAAAGGACAAAAAAAGATGATCCCTCACTAACATCTATTTCAACCAAGTTCATAAAATTCATATCTAAAAGTCGACAACTTACCAGGTATAATTGGTCCAACTTGTTCAGAAACAACAGTGGGACCACGAGCCCAATCATTTCTAACAGGTTCACATGAAACAGAGATAAATTGGCCAATATCATTACTTGAAATCATATATGAAGCAGATGTTGCACCTTTGATTTCAGTCTGTGTTCCATCTGAAGCAGTCTGCTAACACATATTGTTTGTTATTCAAACATTCTAGAATATCATTGACTAACGAAAGAAGAAAAGAAATTAAAAAAAATTATAACAAATAAAAGGAAAGAAAATTTGGAACATCACAATATTTTTCCAGTTAGGAGTAGAATGGCACATTATTATTGAACATTTACCATGGAAAACAATTAGGAAGAACAAACAGTGTTCTTTGTTTAGTATTATGTGAAACATAAAGAATTTAATCTAATCCAAATCAAGTCACCTTGAAAGGTACAACAGTTAACAATCAACATATACTCTACTGTAATGCAAAAAAATTTGATACCAGGAACCAACGGAAAACCGATTCTCCTTCTTCTCCGCCCCAGTACTTTTTATCAATATGTAGTGTAGTTCCTTCTACAGCCCGCCCTTGTATTTGCAGAGAAAGCAATCTTGGGCTTCCTATTCATTAATGTGCATTCAAATATTATTATGAAACCCATCAGCATTTAAAAAATAAAAGTAAATATGCATTGTATTAAAGATCACAAGAATAGAAGTTAAAGTTCAACTGTCTGTAGCACTACTATTACAGCCAACCATTAGAAAACTTACAAAACCATAGCATGTTAAATTAGGTACCTAGACCCCGTGCCAAGATGAAGAAGCTAAGCACCAAGAAAAATATCAGACCATAAATGTAGAATACAAACTCCTTTTTTAATTCACTGTTAAAGTGAGATTTAATTCATAAGCATCAAGGAGAAATTCATTAAAAACAGAAACCACGCTGCTTAGAACCAGAGCAAGGGGACAAAAATTACAACATAACCTTAGAACAAGCCATAAAAAGGACAAAAACAGCAGAACAAATTCCTCTTACAAATTACAGCCCGGCCCTGGGCAACCCCAATCCAAACCATCTTTTTCCTACCACCAATCTCGCCAGGGAGTCGGCTACACTATTTGCACTCCTGGGTACCCAAATGAACAAGATGTTCAAGTTGGCACCTAAGGAATGAGCCAATCTCACCAACTGTCTAAATTTCCAAGGTATTAAATCCTGAGATTGCATCCACAAAATAACTGTTTGACAGTCCCCTCAACCACTATATCCAATAACCCTTGCTCAATTATCAGTTTAAGGCCTTGAATTAAGCCAGCAACTCTGCCCTTAGAGAATTTCCAAACATAGCTGGCCCTGAAAAGCTAAGAATTATATTGCCAACAGAACCTCTTAACACTCCCACTCCTGAGCTCCCAGGGTTTCCATAACAGAACCCTTTTTTTTGACCAACCAGATTACCAGACTAATTCATTAATTAATAAAGAAGATACAAGAAAACATCCCAGACAGAGATAAACTCTCTTAGCTCTCTCCAAGATGACAAAATGGTACAGCAATTACAGAACAGCCCAAAAGAGTTGATCCCTTCCCACCCCTTGCTTTACCAAAACATCAACAAAGGCATTTGCACTCCTTTTAACCCACTGCAACTTAATCTCTATATCCTGAGTTAAAAAGCCTAAACTTCCTCCTCTCATTGACAAATTTCCACCATACGGTCTCACCTTTTTGCAGTCAGCTAACTACCAGCTTTGAATCCCCTTCTATGATCAACTTACTTATATTCAGCTCCTTGGATTTTTGGATCCCTTCCATCACAGCCAGGATTTCTGCTCTCAAGGAGTCTCCCACACATATTGGTCCCAAGTAAAGGGCAATAACTCCTCCCTCCTCGTTCCGACAAACACCTCCAATACATGAAGGGCCTAGATTCCCTTCACTACTACCATCAAAATTCAGTTTAAAAAAACCACAAGGAGGTGGGACCCAAACAGACCTTATTACAGCTCTTGGAAGAGAATAATCAGCCGCCTCCTTCCACTTTCTAAGCAAGTCATTTGTAAGAATGTCATCAAAGCTTCTCAAGGATTTAACCCAATGGATTACTCTAACAGTGATGGCTTCTATGATTGCTTCTCTGTTCCTTTCCTTGTCTGAAAAAAAATTCTTCAATTCCTTTCTTCCCATATTGTCCAGCATATTGCCTCTCTTGTAGACCACCAAAGGGTTCCCCCCCCCCCTCCTCTTTTTCTAGTTAACACAGGAAGAATCAAACAAGCCATGAACATTTGGTGGGGGGTTCCACCTGCACCCAAAAAAAGAGAAAAACCAATCCCAAATATAACGAGCAAAAGGGCAGGAAATTAATAAGTGGTAACTAGTCTCACCATTATCCTTGCAAAGGATGCACCAATTTGGGGAGAGGAACCCATCAACGTTTAGTTTACAACTCCCAACTGCTGGTGGAGTCCATTCCACCACTCTTTGTGGTACCCATGGTTTTACAAGGCGGTTGAGGCGAGGTGAGAAGCGTACGCCTCAAGGCAGGGAAGCCAGATTTCGCCTGGCCTCAGTAGCCTCAGTTGCAAGACAAGGGGCGTAAGCCTTAGTTTGATAGAGGTGTAGGCCTTTAGCCTTTTGCCTCATTTTATGTGAGGTGGGGGCCTCAAGTTAAGATAGTTTGGGGTGGGGAAAAAATGATTTCATCATGGGTAAATTTGGAAAAAAATTAAAAAAAAAAAGTAAAACCCCCAAAAGTTTAGGGTTCCCATCAATCAAATCTCCATTCACAGACCAAACTCGGGGTTTTCTCAGTTCTCACTGAACTCTGTAGTGACTTCTTCAATCTTCATCGAAATATTGAATATTCAAATTCAAGGAGGGACCAAAATCAAATCGTACAAGTCAGCCGTCCTTCCCCCTTCTTCTTCTTCTAGACTTCTTCTTGAATCGTTGTGGAACGTAGACAAATGTAATATTTTTGGTGGAATTTTTTGTCTCAGATTTACCATTACCATTGGTTTTTTGTCTCAGCTTTTACATCTTGGGTTGCAGTTCCAGCTTCCATGAATGTAACAATTTCTTTAGAACGCCAATGCTCTTTATTTGTTTGTCTTCAGTCGTTCTTCTTCCCCCCATCATCTCTCTAATTAATTCTATTCATGAAATCCATCCCTTCCCCATATACAGATTTTACAAATTTGATTGGTGTCAAAATTCATAAAAGAAAGACAATATCACTGTAAACAACTACCATTGTCTTTATGCATATTTGCCTTATCTAAGTGTTAGGTTAATTGCTTTTATTGATTGTTGATTGAGTATAAAATGGGATTATAGTATCACTGTATCTCGACTACCTGCATAGCAAGATGGTATCATGAGATTAAGCATGTTGAACAGGGATTTTACCACAGGAACTAATAAGAAATCCTTTATTTCAAATCATTGAAATGTATTATACATTTTCACTATTTGTTGGTTTAGAATTCTACTTTGCCTTTTGTCTTATTTATATCAAAATTCAGTTTGTTTCATTAATGTTTATGGATATCTGCTTTATCTAATTGTTAGTTTAATTACTTTTATTAATTCTTTATGCATATCCGCTTTATGTGCTGGTTAAGTATTGGACATTTGTATTGTAGAAACAAATTCTATAAAATAGTTAGTAGTTAGTTACTAGTTACTAGTTAGCGACTTCATAGAAGTAATCTTGAAAATATTTGAACAATCAACAATTATTGAACCATTGATACATTAAATAAGTCACAAATAATTATATAAAATTTCAATTATTTATTTTTCCATAATTTTTAAGTTTTTAATTTGAGGCTTACACCTCACCTATTTAGCACCCAACCGCCTCGCCTACGCCTTTAGCCTATTAAAACCTTGGTGGTACCCTATTATTAAAACCCACAATTATGTTCCACCCTCTTAATAAATCATTCAGGCTTACTCCACTAAACTTTTCATTAACTTGAACCCAATGTGCAACCCTTACAGTTTTAAGTTCGATCAGTTCTGCTTCTTTGTAATTTTTTTCAAATATTCCGCTATTCCTTTTACTCCATAAACCCCACAATACCACCCCTCTCATGCACTGCCACAAGATTTTCTGTCTTGGTGTAGAATGTCTCATTGAAGTTAGATTATTCACATAGAAAAGAAATGGAGGTAAATACAAGTTTACAACTACAAATGCGTAATGTGAATGCAGATAATTTTGCAACCCAGCAGCCTAGCTAATTTGATGACATAGAAAAACCTATTATGAAGAAAAGAAAATCTCACAAAGGAAAGCAACCACAGAAAAGCATCCTTATCATACATCGGATCTATGAATTGAGCTTGTCAAACTTCACAGCTGGACTTGACCAGATGGTGGACGAATGTGGTTATTTTAGGACTATTAAGTCAGTATGAGGAATGTGGTTAATTTAGGAAGAAAATATTGAGCCAGGACATTGATGAAATTATCAGGCCCATTGGGATTATCTTAAAATGAGAGAGACAAAATTGGCAATGTGGTATTGCCAGAAGCAACTATCTGTCCTATCCTTATTCTGACTATTCACAACAAGATGGGTGAAAGCAACAAGACAATGATGATGATGAACATGTTGAAAGTGATCAAGCTCATCCACCAACTTCATACTTGTAAGTTAAATTCTTTTTCTTTCTTGAAAACCCATTATTTATTCTGCTACTGTGTTACAGTTCAATATTCATTGTTCTTGTTATCTTTCATTCAGTCTTTTCTTTATCATTTGGAATTTTGAGATCTCAATCAACAATCCAGTTTCCTAAATCCTAATCTTAATTTATTCTCTTGTGATTCTTATTATCAAATCACATTTTACTACAAATAGTAACTGTGGGAATTCGTACAAAAAGAAAGTCCACAAATCCATGAATTATTATAAATACTTTAAATTTTCAAATATATAAATAAATAAATAAATAGTAATCATTTGCTATGGGCAATGCCATTCTTTAATTAACTGAAGTTTTAGAAGACATTTGGAAAACTTTCCAGAACATTTTGATGCCTAGGAATGTAGGAATGTATCCTAGAGATTATGGCCCAAAAAATCTAAGAAAAATCAAAAGATCAATTTCAATCTTGATCACAGTAACTGTGAAGTGTGAAATAATTATCAAAAAAAAAAAGATAACTGTTAGCTGCTTTTTAAGCTGCAATCAAGCATTTATTGATCACTTCAAAAATTTCTACAGTGGTAGGAAGTGTCCGAACAAGTTTACATGAAAAAAGGAAGCAAGCAACAACCTCTTATCCCTCTCTGTTTTACCATCAACTTGTTTTGAGCTACCCCTGCACTACCTTGGGGTGTGAGTTCCTTAGGTTGGGTGATATTTAGTGGGTATGTTATTATTATTGTGAATATAAACCCTCTTGAGTTCTATGACATTCTCTGAGATCCATTCTAAGGACAATCATGTTTGAAATGCTACTAGAAAGTATTCAGATGTCCTGTTTCAGACAATGTTTTAAAATGTGGAGGAGTGAAAAATGGCATTCCACTGCCTGGAGGCATGAGGCATAGTTCAGAATGTAAGAGGTGTAAGCCTCCTGAACACAAGGAGGTGTAAGCCTACTTAAGAGGAGGGGGAGAGAAGGAAGAAGAAGGACGATCTCTTTCTTTCTTTATTTTTAATAAAAATCATTTATATGAAGAAGAATGAATATGCATAATACTAGCAAAGGACAACCTTGTTTCAAATGCTACTAGAAAGTATTCAAATGTCCTATTGCAGGCAATGTTTTAAAATGCAGAGGCATGAGACAAGGCATTCCACTACCTGGAGGCATGAGGCGTAGTTCAGAACATAAGAGGCATAAGCCTCCTGAACACAAGGAGGTGTAAGCCTCCTTCAAAGGAGGGGGATGAGGAGGAAGAAGGGGGGGGGGAGGTAGAAGAAGAAGAAGGATGATCTCTTTTTTCTTTATTTTTAATAAAAATCTTTTATGTTAAGAAGAGTGAAGATGCATAAAAATCTTTCATTCCCCTTCTCTTTCCTTCCCTTCCATTCCCTTTGATTTTCCAAGCATACACCTCCCATGCCTTTTAAAACACTGCTGGCAGATTGGAGAAACACCAAAGCTTACAAAGAACAGAGTGAATGGTTCTTTGATCATGGGTAAATTTATTTTCATTAAACTTCCTTGGAGATGCATGTTGCAAAAATAAACCAAATGATTTCCAGCACCAAGATTCATCATGCTCCCACGTGTTTTTAAAGATATTCTTGAAAATATACAAGCTTTGATTAAGGGAGAGTCATTGTCGTGTTCAAGGGTCCTTTTATTTCTTCTTTACTTTTAGTTTCTTTTGTGTGTCATTGGGGTATTTGATATGTTAAACTCCCTGAAGAGTGTTCCTCAGATTTCTGGGTTTGATCTTTGTTAAGTAGGTAGCATGTTTTTGTGATTGTAAATGTGATGAAAGGTGAACTTGCTCGATGACTGATCATGTCTTGGATAAAAGCCAATGGACCTCCATGAGTACTTTGTTGATGATGTCTTGAGTAAGAACCATAAACCACCAGGAGCACCAATCTAATCAGTTAATGACTGGTCTCCCATGAGTAAAAAGCAAAGTGTTGTCATGAGTGCAATCAAGCTGATTGGATCCTTAAAGGTGTTGTGTAAGAGATACCTGCCACCATGCTGGAATACTCAAGTTGAGTTGTATGAGAGATGATCTAGAATGTTGCTACCAAGATTACATAGTTTCTTTTTAAGCAAGCTATTCGGGGCTAGCTTAATGGAGATTGTTGAAATATTCACTTTATATGAAGAATGGGGTAATTTTAGGAATAAAATATATAGTCCTTTATGAAATAGCAGACCCATTTGTGATTTTCTTGTTCTTCTCTTCTTTCCTCTCTCATTATTCACAAAAAGATGCTTGCAAATAAAGTAAGGTGGGTGAGGAAGGGGCTAAAATCACTTTTCTATATATTTGAGTACTCATTAAAAATATCTTCACTTTTCATATGTATCTAAAAGAGAAATAGTCTTAAAATTTACCATAGGATTTACAATTTGATTCAATTCAACTTTTACAATTTATGATAAGATTGACAGGTTAAATGTTTGATTCATAGGTTTTTTATTGTGGTAACCCCCAAGCCACAAACCAATCCAGCCAGTTGCAAGGGTGATCATTTTCAGCCCAGCCCAGATATTTTCAAGGTTTGGGCCTAGGTAAACTATAACATATATTTTATCCATATATTATATGTCATATAATATAAACTAGTATATGAGGGTGGGCCTTGGCGCAACAGTTGGGTTGCTCCATTGCAACCTGGGTGACCAGGGTTCAAATCTTGGAGCCTCTCTGTATGTGCAGGGGTATGGCTGCATACATCTGTCCCTCCCCAACCCATGATCAATACCCAGTAGCAACCAGTGGAAGGCATGTTTCATATTTCCTACAAAACATGATACACAATCAAATGTGCATTTATATTTGCCAAATATTGAAGGAATTGTAATCACCAGGACGAACCCGCTCCTGCCCCAAGGAAGTTCTTGGCTCGCCCACAATCCCATCATCACGCACTGGTGTACATCTGAAAGAAATAAATTTCCCAATAGCATCTTTTGTAATACGATACTGTAGAAGCCCAGATGCCTCAGGTATTAAAGCACCTGCATCTGACTCAACCTACACAACATCAAAAAGTCAAAACCATGAAAGATGAGGCAACAAAAAGATGCATACAGGTCCTATCAAGTAAAATAAACCTTGTTATACCCATAAACAAAAGCAAGCATCCATTGCCTCAAATTAACTATTAGCTAAAATAATATGCCAAAAAGAAGTGCATGTTCATTCTCTTAGTTAATAACAAAATAAAATGTTATTATATAAAACTACCCTTCACTTTTCCCCGTTTCTCTTAAACTCACCCAAACTTTTCAAAACCTCTGGAGGCCCCCCTCCCCGGTCAAAAATTAACAGATTTTGCAAATTTGCCATACTATCCTTCTTGTCAGATATCTACGTTAGGAAATGAATTACCTAAATGAGAAAGACGCAATTAAAGAAGAGAAATAACAAAGGAAAATAAGAAAGACCTGGATTTCTGCCAAGGAGGGGGGGGGGGAGAGAGAGAGAGAGAGAGGTGGCGAATGGGTGTGGGTTGAGCACTGACCCACCCATATTGACCCTCTAACCCATTTGCCACCCATATTTATTGATGTTAGTGGGTCATAACCCACCCTAACCCTGACCCATCCTGAACCACCCATATGACCCACCCTAACCCAAACAGGACTTTTTCCTTTTTTTTACTTTTTCGCTATTTCAAATGCATAAACACGTAGAAATATATACTTCAACTAAGAAAATATAAAAAATAATAAAAAAGTTTAAAAAAAATATTTTCAAATAAAAATAAAAACACTAAAAATGATAAATATATTCCATGTAAAATATAAATAAAAAATTAATGAAAATGATAAATATATTTCATGGAAAACATCATAAATTATAGACAAAATAAAAATAAAAATTTAAATGAAAGTATGATTTCACATAAAAACAGAAAATTGTAAAAAACATAGAAAATTGTAGAAAAAATACAGGACTTCAGAAAAATATAAAAAAATAAAAATAGAAATTTGAAAAAAAACGACAAAAATATAATTATAAAAACAAACAAATATTAAAAATACAAAAAGTTGCAAATAAATAACAAAAAATACAAGAAAATGTATAAATTGCAAAAAAGTTACTAAAAAGCTGGAAATTATAGAAAAACATGAAAATACAAAAAATAAATTATAGGAAAATTTTCAAAAAAATATAAAAAGTGCAAGAAATTCATGAAAAATGGAACTGTGGAACCTAATTATACTCTTCCAATTTTAGAGATTCTTAATTACTAGAAACATTAAGCACAAACTCAAATAAATTGTTTCCAGAGGCTTGCAAGTTGCAACTTAAAGTGAATATGAGCTGCGACAACAACATTGGAAATGAGAATATTTGAAAAGAGTGAAACCTTTGATTGAAGCTGACAAAATTTGAATAGATTGAAACCAAGAAAACAGTTTTGTCTTGCAACTATCCAAATAATGAAAATAAGAGGAGACCATGAAGACTTACTGATTTCAGATGTAATAAAACCTTCAAACGATGGCAGACAGGATAGAGGAGAAAAAGATGTGGCAACAGGAAAGAAGAGAAAAGACTTCAATATAGAGAGAGGTTCAACAAAAGCATCACCTATCCAAATTTGGAAGTTCTTATCTACAGATTAACAAGCTTTTTGTATATTGTATACATATACAGATTAGCGACAATTGGTATAGAAAACACTTGGTGGCTTAAGAACTGAGAAATAGCAGCAATGAGATTTACTTTTGACCCTTCCCTCAATCCTAACCCTAATAGCTTCAATGGCAGAACAAAGAACTTAGAAAAGAAATTCAAACCCGAACAGAGTAGCAGCTTCAATGACAACCTCCACTGGCGGAACAGAGAACTGAGAAAAAAATTTTCAAACCCTGATAGAATAGCAGCTTCAATGGAGACTTCCACTGCCGGAACAAAGAACTGAGAAAAATTCTTTTTTCAAACATTGATAGAATAGCAGCTTCAAAGGCAACTTCCACTGGCGGAACAGAGAACTGAAAAAATATTTTCAAACCCTAACAGAGTAGCAGCTTCAAACCCTAACTGAGATAAAGAAATTTACTTTCGACCCTCCCCACGACCCAATTCACCCTGACCCTTTTTGACCCATTTGGTACCCTCAACCCAACCCCACCCTGACCCTTGTTCTCAAGCACCACAACAAAGACATGCTTAGAAATCTGAGGAAGAAATATTTCCTTTGGACATGTTTGAATAATGTTTTTGATGTGTTTTCAAAATAACTTTTCACTAATCCAATAAAGAAGGAAGAATTCCAAAATTGACTTCCAAGATATTAATATTTTGTAACAAGTTTTGTCTATTTATTAATTTATTTTAACTTTTCCATTAATATTTTCAATTTAAAAAAAAAAAATATGCCTCCCACAGCCCAGCCTGGCAAGGACCCACCTGGACTCATGTTGTGGGCCGTGCCGGGCCTGACCTTTAAGGCTTCCGTGCCAGGCAAGCACGGCCCGCCCAAGACTGACCTCCATTTATCTCTACTCAAGGTTAGTTTGGTCATTAAAAAGATTAATAACTTAGCTAGACAACTTCTGTTAATGGTCATTAACAGTGCCCTGACAGAAGGTAAATTACAAATAACAAAAATTCTCTAGCAAGGGGTTTTCTGGAGGTTTTGAAAAGTCAGAATAAGTTTAAGAGAAATGAAAAATGTTAAGGGGAGTTTTAGAAAATAACCATAAAATAAAAATAGCACTCCTACTCCATAATATCAAAAATTATAACAAACAAATGCAGCACTATCTTAGCCTGAGTAACCTGGATACTAAAGTGCTGAGAGATCTAGGTACCAATAACATGCTCAGAAGAAGTTAATACCTCATGGAGATACCAATTATAGATGCTTTTGCCTTCATGACCCCCTATATACCCATATGATGCAGTTAGTATTTCACCCTCTGAGTAATCCCCAGTAACAGATAGGAAATTCAGACTTGGGGGAAGAGCTGCATCAATGTTGAACTGTTAGCACTAATATTAACAGCTCATGCATGATAAATTTGTCACATCAAAAACATCATGGGGTCATTGCAACTTGCAAGCACAGAAAAATACAATAAGAAAATATAAAGAAGACGCAATGTAATAATTTCATAAAAGCTAAGATGAACTTCAAAATGATAACCAAAAATAAAGAAAATAAAAGAACAACAGATACATATACACATAAAAAGCAAAACTTACCTACAATATGTATACATGTTTGAGGCTAGGGCTGTTCATAAGAAGGCCCCCCGACCAAACCGACCAACCCGGACCGACCCAACCCGAGTCGGCCAGGTTTTCATCAGCACCAATCGGTTTCGGGTTGGGCAAATTCATAAACCGATATATCGGGTCGGTTTTGGTTTTCTTGTGTGAAAACCAAAACTGACCCGAACCGAACCAAACCAATTAGTCTTCTAGTTCGGTAGTTCCTACTTAACTAGTCTTCTAGTTCCTACTTACCTAAATTGTATCTATCCTAGTTTCTATAGTCTTTTACACCAAATAGGCAACCGATTAGGCAATTACAATTAGAATTAGGTGTCCTTTTTTACCTAGATTAGAATTTAGAAAGTTTCTTGAAATATAAATATTTCAGCCTTCTTTCTATAAAACAGTTTGACTTTCTATTTTATTGATAACTTTTATTGATAACTTTTGTCTTCTATTAGAATTAGGTGTCCTTTTTTACCTAAATTGTATCTATCCTAGTTTCTATAGTCTTTTACACCAAATAGGCAACCCATTAGGCAATTACAATTAGAATTAGGTGTCCTTTTTTACCTAGATTAGAATTTAGAAAGTTTCTTAAAAAATAAATATTTCAGCCTTCTTTCTATAAAACAGTTTGACTTTCTATTTTATTGATAACTTTTGTCTTCTCTTCTATTCTCTAACTTGGTCCGCCCCCCTCAAGTCCTCAACTCAAGACATCATTTGATTTTTGAACTTGGCTCCCCCAACTCTCCCATCTTCTCAAATAAATTTCCTTCTAGTTCTAGGCTTCTCTGTCCTTTTTGTACAGGAGCAAAACCGAAACCGACCCAAACCGACCCAACCCGACTCAAACCGACCAGGTCGGTTTTGCCTATCAGTGGGTCGGTTTCAGTTTCCACCTCAGGTAACCCGACCAGGTCGGGTCGGTTGAGAAAACCCCAGTAAACCGACCCAACCCGACCCGTGAACAGCCCTATTTGAGGCAAAGACAAAAATGATAATTGCCAACACACCATAGAGAATGGAGCTACCAAATGAAGATGTTTATTTTTAAGGTAATATATAAAAAATGTAAGACTGTCTTGTTCTTAACTTAAAACAGCACCAAATTTCTTATGATAATCTAATGAACAAAATTGGCATGGCTCATTAACCCATTAACTGCACAATACAAAAATAAACCAATACAAGTCTTCAAGGTTTGGAAGTAGCAAAAAATAAAGAGGAAACCATACACTTTTCCAGGATAAAATGCACCTTATTTCTATGCAGACTACCTCTAACAAAACATTAAAAAACAAAAAAAAAATAAAATCAAATACTGTTAATGCATGTTCCAGTTTACATACTCTCAACAGCCCTTTCAGATATAACATAAGCTGGATCACCAGATTCACCATCTGGAGCCATTGGAGTAAATTTTGCAACAATATAGTAGCCAACAGCTCCTAAAGGTATCCGAAAAGCCTGTGACACAGTAAACTCACTTCTGAAATTACATATTAAGAAAATAAATGAAGAAGAGAAACAGTATTAACTTGAAGAATGAGTCCAAGATGAGTATGCATTAATAACTTCAATGGTTTCTCACCTTGGCAATTTTGGATGTACTCACAGCTTCAAGACCATTCTCACCCTCCAACTCTGAAGATGTTGTTTTAAACCATTGAACCCTACTAGATCCTTCAGTTCCTCCAATGACAGTAGCAGTTACAGATACCTTATTCCCCTCTCTTATATCCCCAATTATCTTCAGATTAGTGACTTTTGGGGGTGCTGGAATTTGGACAAACAAATGCACGAAAAACAAAAGGATATTAATGCCATACTGGCAAAAGAAGTAAATGCAAAATCAGAAATTGCTCAATAAAATAAACTAAAGAGATGGATGAACAAAGAAACTTGAAGAAAACCATCAAGCTCAAAGAAATATAAGCATGTCTAAAAGTATTTTACTTCTCTATTTTCAAATTTCAAAGCACTACCACAGTTCATCAGTTAAGATACTTTTTCTTTAGCCTATTGTTTTAAGTAGTGAGAAGGCTAGACTAAAGTGCATTAGAGCATCAATTCCTAGTTGGTTTGTTGGGAGATTTGGACAGAGAAATAGGTGTATTGTTTGAAGACAAATACTGATCTACAAAAAGAATTGTTGCTGATTTTTTTCAGTATTAGCAAATGGGGTTTCTACAGAATTTTTTAATGCATCCAAGGTTTTTCTTTTAAGATAAGAAAAATTTTATTAAACAAAAGAAGGTACAAGAAAGGGTGATAAGCAATCATCAGAGGGAAAAGAAAACTCCCAATGAAAACCCAACTAAAGTAAAATAAAAACCCGGCCAGGCCAAAACACCCCAAACAGGCCGACCCCCCAAAAACTAAACCCCTTACAAAAGGAACAAAAGTGATACAAAACAAACAATGAAACTCCAATCATCAAAACAAACAAAACAGACTCCCTTTCAAGCCCCAAGCACCCACAGCCACCACCCAACAAGAACCCAAATCAAAACCCAAGCCCCTAACGGATTCCAATTCAATCAGTCTTCTTGTTCGATTTGTGAATGCAATCTTCTTGTTGTCTTATGGCTCCAATTTTGTGTTTCCTTACTATCTTGCTGGGCCTAATGCCAAACGGGCCTCCTCTTATCCTTACAAAAACCTTTTATGCTGTTATCTGCTGTTGACTTTTTCTGTTTTTCCGAGTTCTGCATCTTCTCTCTGTGTTTAAACTTCCCATGGCTTCTTCAAATTCTCCAACAGATTTCTGACCCATCCTCCCCTTTCAATTCTTCTTCCTTTTCCTTGAATCTATTCTCACAGCCTTCTTTCAGCTCTTTCATCCCTTGAGATATTAAATTACTATAATTAGAGTCAACCACTGGATTATCTTTATTTTCGTTCTCTCCAATTATTTCCTCCACAGACCTGGTTTCCTTCGCAAATTCCTCCCCACCTAAGAAAACAGACCCAGAATCCTGCTGACTTCCACTTCCTTATTTACCACTTTTTCAATGTAGCAATTCTTCTCCACCTTATGTACCTCATCAATCATAGGATCAACCTCACTTTCCTCCCCAAATCCCTCCCCCGAGTCCACTTTCTCCCTCCCCTCTCTATTTTCTTCTAAAGGAAAAGATATATATCTTTCCCTTTTGTAGATACTACCCCACCATGACTCTTCTTTCCTATACCCCCACTTTGTTAGACAGTGTATGCCCTTAGGTCCAATCAGATTGATGTACAGATACTATAATTGTAAATGAATAAAAGTACATTATTGCTTCATGTTGACATTGGTACTTTTTTGTATAATTACCCCTTGAATTGGACACTTATGAGACTCATATTAATTTAGAATGTTCTCAGTCATTGGATAGACTTGGGGAGTTTATCCTGCCAAGGCTGACACTAATGTGCTACCAAAGAAGTTGGCACAACTTGTCTCAGCTGCTAGGGTTAGACCAAAAGCATATTTTATGTGTTTTTGGATGAAATATTGAACCCAGACCATTTTCCAGTTATGCCCTGGACCTTGGAGATTGATGGCAAAAACTGGAAAGTTACACATAACCCCTACACTTGATTATGGTACTGCACTAGGTGTTGGATTGGGTTGTCTTTGATATGCCAATCAGTGAAATTCATCATCGGTCAAAACCTGGGTATGTTGGGGCAGTCTAAGAATTCATCTGAGTGGGTATTGGCCTCTTTGTCTGACAAAGTGAATGATAGGGCTTACACTCTCTCTTATGGAAACCTAAACTGTCAGCAGTGGATTTCAAATGTGTTTGGGATTTGGTTTTGCAAAATATATATATATATTATGTTTTATGAAAAATGTTTGCAAAAGGTTTTAATTCCCGAGATCCATCCGAGCAGAGAGTGTGACACTGTACCTTGCAGCAAGGGGAAAGGTCCTTCCCTGTCAAGCAATGTTGTGATCATTATGGGCCGAGAGGTTAAGTGTAAGAGACCATTACAGGGCTGATTACCTGATGGACTCTATCTTACTTAAGTCCATTATCCTTAGATCTTCATAGGATGGTTGAATTCAATGATCATTTAGGTGTAAATGTTGGGCCCATATTGAGCCTAGTGATGTGCTCAGGGGTTCACTGTTTTTAGCAATAAAATCAGCTAAGCCTTTTCAATAGAGGCTGGGTTGAACCCATGTGGACTTATGTGAGGTCATTGTGGGGTCCCATGCCATACAAATCAGGCCTAAGTTGGCCATGTAGCATCTTGGGTCGTGAGCCTTTGAAGGAAATGGGCCTAGCCTAAGGCCCACAATTAATAAGATTAAGTAAGCTGTCACATGACAACTTCATGTGCTCTGGATCAAATCTGGGTTTGGAAATGGGTATGGAGCACCCATCCTCTTAAGAGGATAAGGCTTATCTCTTAATAGAGTCTAAATCCAAATTAGATTTGGATAATCTCCTAATTTGATTAGGAGAGTGCTCCATAAGGAGATAAAAGAAGAAGAGGGTGAACCAGACTAGAACACCACTTCTCTTGTTCTCTCTTCTTCTCTTTTATCTTCCAAGAAACCCTATCACGACCTAGGCTTTCAAGGACAAGTAGAGAGCAGTTTTCTTCCATTTAGCAAGAAAAATTCAGAGGAATTTCAGGCTCACCTTCCCAGTTCAATCCAAGCAATTGGGTTGCAATTTTGTTGAAAACTGTGTTGTTGAATCAGCTTCACCTATACAATGTGCCATCTTCAGTGGAGGCTGGTTTTAGGACTGATTTGGGCGTGAACTTCCACCTTGGGATCTACATTTGTGGTATCCGTATTAGGTATACATCTCCCTCTTTGTTTGATTTCAAATCTAGTACAGTTCAGTGCAAGACCGATCTTGAAAAATGCAGTTTTTGAAAACATAGGGAATTCGATTCCCAAAAGGATTAGGAAATTTTTGACATTTCTCCCATCCATATGATGGATCCTATTATCCTAACCCTTCCAACACACTTCCCCCTCCCTCATTCCTTACCCCTTTCTCCTCTACCGAAACATTAACCCCTTCTCCTCTTTTGTCCCCCCTAGCTCTTCCTCTTCTATTGTTTCCTCCGTCCCGTCAACCCCATTCTTCTCATCTCCTTGACCATGCTCCTCTTCCTCGACTCTAACTTCATCTCTTTCCCGCACAGTCCTAACCACCTCTTTACTATGCTCTTCATCCATCGCTACTCTTTGCTCTTCCAAGTCTTCTTCCTCCATCACATATCAAAAAAAAAAAAAGTCTTCTTCCTCTATCTTTTCCAAAGCTTCTTCATATTCTTTCGTAAATTCTTTTCCCGAATGAGTACACTCCATGATCTTGGGTTCCGGTCTTCCAACACAGATTTCCCTAGCTATTGGTTCGATTTCATCCAAGGGTTTGAGACAAGGTGAAGTGTTAAGAAGGTTAATAATAAAAGAGTGAAAGCAAGGTTAATTGAAAATTTTAAGGTTGGTGGGGTGTGACCATTACACATTTTCAATATGAAGATGATACCTTGATTTTTGTGGATGTTTCAGTGGAGCAAGTGCTGAAGATTGTGCAGTGGCCAAAAAATTAACATCTCCTAAATGTTTTGAGATACCAATAGGCCAAAAAATTAATTTAAATAAGTGCTTAAGATTGGGGTGGGTGATATTTCTCATACACTACTTGAAGATTGTGCAGTGGCAATGCAGTGTTTAGTGGATGAGTTTCCTTCTACATATTTGGGTTTACAAATTGAATCAAAGGTGGCAACACCACCAATAAGGCAACTGGATTTGAACAAGATTGAACAAAGGCTGCCTGGGTGGAATACTGGAATAGGAGATGTTAATCATTTGGTGGGAGAATTACCCTTGTAAAGAGTGTCTTAACCAATTTACCAATTTATTACTTCTCAGAGTTCCAACATCAATGGCTGAAGAAATTGGAAATAAAAATGCAAAGGGAATTATTGCGGAATATTAAGGTGGAAGAAAGAAATTTTCATTTGGTTAAATGGGATTGGGTGTGTAGGGACATGAAGGATATGAGTTTGAAGATTAGGAGGATAAGGATGTTTAACAAAGTTTTGTTAGGTAAGTGACTTTGGAGGTTTGAAGTGGAAAGGGAGTCTTTGTGAAGGAGGGTTATAGCTTGTAAGTATAGGGTGGTCAATTTTGATTGGGATACGAGGGAGGTTATATCATAACATGGGTCGAGTGTGTGGAAGGGGTTTATGAAGTTTCATTCCCTATTGGTGTCTTTTTCTTCTTGGAAGGTTGGTTAAGGTTCTAGTATTAAGTTTTGGGAGAATGATTGGTCAGGTTTGGGGTAGGATTGCAATTTCACAATCTTATGAAGTTAAGGGGAGGGTTGTGGTGTAGTATCTCATTTTTAGAAGACCACTCTTAGATTGAGAGTTGGAGGTGTGTGTGATGCTTCTATCTAAACTTCAAGAGGTGGAAATACATCCAGACAGTTCAGATTTAAGACAATGAAAGGAATGGAGGAATGGCAAGTTTTTGGTGAAACCCTTTTACAAAGCATTGGCAAGAAATCAGGTTGGAAGATCTTTCAATCAAAGGTGTTTGGTGTAATCCAATACCTCCAACAGTGGAAGCATTTGCGTGGCTGGTAGCAATGGATAGTATGCTTCCTCAAGATCATTTCAAAAGTAAAGGATTTCATCTGGCTAACAGGTTTTTTCTATGTGAATCAGAAGTCCACAATGTATTCCATCCATGTTTTGGGTGCTGCTATACAAAATTTATTTGGGGATACATTTCTGACTTCTTAACATGGAGATGTGGACACTATTGCAGCTCTACAAGGTATTCAGATAGCAAATCAAATAGGAGTGGAGCATCTCCTAATTGAAGGAGATTCTAAGGCAGTTATGGGCTGGTTAACAGACCCGAGTTCAGTAATTTGGTGCTACAAGGATTTCCTAAAGAAGGCAAGCTGGTTAACAAGCAACAGGAATGTTAGTTCATGTTGGGTGAGAAGGTCAGTAAATGCTATGGATGATAGTCTCGCTAAACAGGGGATCTTGAGGGAACATCTGTATTGGGCAACCTTGTAATGAATTGATTATAGTGTACTGTGGTTTCTTACACTTTCTTTTACTTTCAAGAGAGGTCGCACCTAGTGCCTCTCTTTGGGGTGCTGTAACTTTGCTTACATATTGGTAATGAAGTAACTTTTCAATTATCAAAGAAAAAATGGAGATGTGGTGGCAGCCTAATGGCACTTTTGACTTTTGCATTGCATTTTGGCCAGTTCTTAATGGGAATAGATAGGGAAAAAAATTTTGGAGTTGTGTTCCTTTTGAAGTTTGTTGGGAGGTTTGGAAGGAAAGGAAAAGAGGAAATTTTTAAGGAAAATGAAGAGACAAGGAGGTTCTATGCAGGAATAGGGTCTAAACTGTTCGACTGGATTTTGGTTTCATTAGAATTTAAGGGGATCAATAAAGAATCTCTGGATCCAGTTTTTGGTCTACTCTTGACTCTTGAGATAGAAAATGGAGGCTTTGGTTGAAAAGTTTTATGCACTTTTTCTTTTTGCATTGGGTGATGCCTATTACCTCATCACCTTAAGCTCTTGCAATCTTGTTTATATACTGATATTTTCTTTTTATTTTTATCAAAAAAATAGGCATTAATTCATCCAGAATTTGACAGTGTAACACAGAGGTATTTGAGTCAAGTTTATAGTAAATTTGGACTTAGCTAATACAAATGGATGAGATTTTTAGGTTGCCATATGGTTTATGTTTTTGTTTTTGTACAAGGAGGTGAAATATTTCCACTAAATGGTTGTAAATTTGTAATCTTTTTTTCCAATAATGGATTTTTTTACTTAACATCAGAAAAAAAAATCTAAAAGCAAATAAACTCATAAATGATAAAAGAATATAAAGGCTTGAAGAAAAGATCAAATCACTTTCTTATGTGGGAAAAGGAAGATGGACAGGTTGCTTTTCTTTGCCATTCCATTATGAACCTTACTTATGGATCAGTTGCATGAACCTTTCTTTACCATTCCATTATGTCTACAACCATATACATAATTAGATTGTTGGCCTCAGGTTGCTTTTCACTACTTTAACCCATGCTCTTTTGTGCAAGTCCCTAGTTCTTCTAGATCATTTAACTTGTATCAAGTCACTTGTTATTGGTACAGTCTTTGGTCTTCTATGCATACACCAAAACCATCGTAGCCTGGCCTCATTATTGTCTATGTTGATTGCAATTTCTTCTATTTTTGGCTTTAATATAATTTTATTTTGAATTTTTATCATTTTCTATGTTTTTTACAATTTCTATTTTTTAGCTGATATGCATACTTTCATTTAAATTTTTTATAGTTTTATATGTTTTTTCTGCAATTCATGCTGTTTTACATGTAATACACACACACCATTTTCTGTGTTTTTATGCAATTTTTTATTTTTTTAGTTGAAAAGTATTTTTTGAATTTCTTTATTATTTTTATATTTTTTAGTTGAAATATATGATTCTATGTTTTTATGCATTTGAAATAGAGGAAAAGTATATATGTTTCTATGTTTTATCAATTTTGTACTTTCTTTTTTGGGTTGAAATATATAATTTTTTTATTTTTCATCAAATTATATATTTTCTACAATTTTACTTTCTCAATGAAATATATATTTTTTGAATTTTTATTATTTTCTTTGTTTTGTCTTTGGTCTTCTATGCATACACCTAAACCATCGTAGTCTGGCCTCATTATTGTCTATGTTGATTGCAATTTCTTCTATTTTTGGCTTTAATATAATTTTATTTTGAATTTTTATCATTTTCTATGTTTTTTACAATTTCTATTTTTTAGCTGATATGCATACTTTCATTTAAATTTTTTATAGTTTTATATGTTTTTTCTGCAATTCATGCTGTTTTACATGTAATACACACACACACACCATTTTCTGTGTTTTTATGCAATTTTTTATTTTTTTAGTTGAAAAGTATTTTTTGAATTTCTTTATTATTTTTATATTTTTTAGTTGAAATATATGATTCTATGTTTTTATGCATTTGAAATAGAGGAAAAGTATATATGTTTCTATGTTTTATCAATTTTGTACTTTCTTTTTTGGGTTGAAATATATAATTTTTTTATTTTTCACCAAATTATATATTTTCTACAATTTTACTTTCTCAATGAAATATATATTTTTTGAATTTTTATTATTTTCTTTGTTTTTCTTCAATTAATCTTTTTTATTTGAGATATATAATTTTTACAAAGATTTTATCATTTGATGTATTTTTCTGCAATTCTGATTTTTTTGATGAAATATATTTTTTATTTTTTTCATTTTTTATGTTTTTAAAATATTTTCTTTTTGCTAAAATGTATAATTTTTTAATTTTTATCTATGTTTGTGTTTTCTGCATATTTTTTCTATGTTTTGAAAAAAAAAATGTTGAGTGTGGTGGGTAAGCGAGTCAATATGGGTGAGTTAGGATGGATGAGGTTCAGGGTGGGTTGTGACCCACTAAGATGCTTAAATATGGGTGTCAGATGGGTTATTGGGTAAATATGGATGGGCTCAACCCTCTTTTTTTTTTTTTTTTTTGAAAGGTAAAAAGTGAAATTTTATTGTAAAAGGAAAAAAAAAAAAAAAAAACTGATTACAAGCAAATAGAGAGTTAAGAAAACACCTAATCCAACTACAAAAGACAACAGAAATGCCAAAGGCAGTGATTGCCAAGGCAAGGAACCACCACCTAAGACACTTCCCCATCTCATTATCTGCTAAACATCTCTTCAAATACTTATTGCCCATCATCTTCCTCATTCCACACCTCTCCCCTTCCCCTAATGTGGCCTTCATTTTCTCTTTCCTCTTACTTCTTTCAAAAGCTTCGAATGCCTTTCTGGCAAACTCCTCACACCCCAATAGAACAGTCCTAAGCTCGTGCCAACCATAACAGTCCTGTCAGCCAAACTCTCAATTTCTGCTTTTCCCCATTCTCCTCCTTTCTCCCTGGCTGGCACTCCACAAGGCTCTTCTCACCCGCTTTACCACTCTCCTTCTCCTTTCCCCCCGTGGCCCTAGCCAACCCACTGATCCTCCTTCCTCAGAAGTCAACAGTTGCTCCCCTTCCGAGGCCTGAGACTCACCTTATCGCCTCTCCTCAACCTTCTTCCTCAAACCTTTGTTTTTTATTCTTTTCTCTTGTATACTCTTTTGCATTTATAGGTAGGGCCACTCCAACCAGTCTGTCTTTTAACCTTGAAAAAACTTTTGATACGTGAACAATATGAGACTTACTTGTTTCTCTAGCTTTCTTCAACACTGCTGGAATGATGTCCACACCATCCTTACTCAAAGATCTTCTTCAACCAAAATCGACGCAGAGCCTACCAACTGGGACTTCAAATTTAGAAAATCCTCCTGACATACAGATAAACCAATCTCCTCTTCTCCGTCCGCAACAACTGCCAAGCAATTGGCTTCCGATCTCTTGTCCACACCCCTAACAACGACCTCCTCTTCCGACCTTCCTTCTTGGACTTCCCCTTCTCCCCTTGCATATTCTATCACCCCTTCCCCCTGGTCCATCTCACTACCCTCCTCCCTCTCTGGCCCTGCAATCCCTTGGTCCACCGCAACCAAACTCCCCACTTGAGACGATTCAGGGAAGACCTCAACAACAAAAGAACCAAAAGAACTTACCCTCACCCAACCCACCCATTTGCCACCCCCATACATAGTGCTTATGATAAGAGGTTTGGTCATTTCGTGAGTTTTGTATAGGTGTGGGGTACCTTGTAACTTCTGTGTATACTTTTTCTCTTCTTAAAATTTTTCTTTTAATATAAAAAATGGAAGAAAGAACTAGTTCAATTAAAGATGCAGGAAATATTAAAAAGAAAGTATAACCATAACCTCTAGAGAGAACATAACCAAGATACCTTTCTTTACAATCTGAGTCACTGTTGATGCAGATTCTCCTTCCTGCCCTGAAAAAAAAATCATAAAAATCACATTGTAATAAACAATTAAAAGTCTTTGTGGAAGACAAATACATGAGAATTGACTATTCAGAACAAAAGCCAATACTATGGGGCATGCACCTACCCTCAAAATTGATAGGAATATACACAAAAGCCAAGCGCCGGCCTACATCTTCTTTGGTCAGAGCATACTCAGCAGTACCGGTGGATACCAAAATGAAATCACTGCCAGGAAGTGCCATATAAAAAGAAAGAAAAAAGTTGTGAAAATAAGTGGGAAAAAAAGGAAAGAAGAAAACTAATTTAAAACTAGAAAATTATCAAAGTTTTAAAAATGAAAGGTGTAGATTTTCACCTTTTCCATGGAGGATATGGAAGAATAGAAATGCCACAGTTATTAACAACAAGAAATTGGATCACCAAATTAGTGACTACAAGAGTGGCAGATTGTCTCAAACTTTATCTCACCTGTGGGAACCCCCTTGGATCCGAATTGGGATTTTGGCTTTCGTAGGGGGTTAAGGGGTGAGGAGATTGATTCCCTCTCTAATTTGATTTGTCTTTTAAATCAGTTTTGTTTGGATCCTTCTAAGCCAGCCTTGATCTGGACAATCTGGGAAGAAAGGACCGCTAGAATATTCCAAGAGAAGGAGGGGAATAGTCAGGATTTAAAGGATTGTGTGTTGAATAGGGCAATACATTGGTTAAAGACCATGGAACTGTTCCATCAATTCTCCTTTATAGATTTATGGAGAAATTGGTTAGCAATAGAAAGGTGTTCATCCAGTAAGACTAGGGCAGTAACAAGATGGATCCCACTGCATGAAGGCTCACTTGAAGCTGGATTTTGATGGGAGCAGTCAAGGTAATCCAAGACGCTCTGGAATTTGGGGGGGGGGGGGGGGGGGGTATTCAGTCAGGGCAGAATTACTAACAGCCCTATGGCCCCTACAAGGAGTGCAATCCGCAAATCAACTAGGCATAGGGCAGCTACTGATTGAAGGGGGCTCCAAGGTGGTGGTGGGGTGGTTGAAGAATCCCAAGGATATTATATGGCGTTACCAGAATGAAATCAAAAAATTTCAGTGGCTGACAAAGAATATGCCTGTTCCTATACAATGGGTGGGGAGATCAGCAAATGCTTTGGCTGATGGTTTAGCTAAGGAAGGGGCAATTAGGGAAGTCTTGTTTTGGGCTCAGCTGTAATGCTTGTTCTTTCTTCTTTCTTATTTCCTTGAAATCAGTTGGAAGAGGCTGCAGCTCATGCCTCACCAAAGGCTGCTGTATGCTGTTAAAACTTTCTTTTAAGTTATGAAGTAATCAAATTTTTCTTTATTCATCAAAAAAATAAGAGTGGCAGATTGGATACTTCCACTCTTGTTGCAATTCTCTACCTGAAAGGGAAGGAAGCAATGGATTTTAAAAGAGATGGAGAGGTCTCGAGCCGCCATGAAATGGAGAGGGGAACTACAGGTCGAAGCCAAAAAGTTTAAGTTTGAGGACTGCAGAAACAACGGGATGAGATCATTGAAGATCAGGGAAGAGAGGAAGGCAACAGTATTCCTCATTGGTGATGCAACAGAATGGTTGAAAAAATTCCTAGATGGAGCAATTTATTCTGTCAAGAAGGAAGGTTGGATGAGTCAACTAGCACTCAATAGGAAGAGCTATGTAGAGAACACTAATGTAGACCCCACTAAGGTGGTCCCCACTGTTCGTATGTCAGCAGTAAGTTATGATTAGGATTAGTTCTTTATGATAAGATTAGAACTAGTCTTTTATAAGATTAGGACTAGTCTTTTATAAGATTAGGATTAGTCTTTTTTCAGCTTTATCTTATCTTGCCATGTAAGCAATTCAGTCCTTTTACAAGTATGATACTATGTATATAAATTTAAGAGGGGGGCGGCTGTTTCAAACATCAACCCAACTCTCTTTTATCAAAATCTCTCTCTCTCTCTCTCTCTTCTTTTCTTATTTTTTTCTTCTCCTTTTAAGTGTCTGTTCAATCTTGAGCGACTACTTGGTATCAAAGAATTCGATCTAGGGTTTCTCATGTGGAATTAATTCAGCCGACCACATGAGAATTATTTAGGGCTGAGTTTTTCATTCAACTGATTCTTGGAGATTACGAGAAGTCTTCAGCAACTGTCCAAGGATTGGAAAGTGCTCCTTGTAATCAGGAAGAATCAGAGAAGAATTAAGTGATCAATGTTAGGTCTTTGATCAAGATTGGAGGTGCCAATCAGATTTTTTGGTTCTCTCATCAAGACTGAAGTTGGCGATCAAGAAGATTTTTCTCTGAGATCAGTTCTGTTTCAGAAGTTTCTCGGGTTGATCAGAATCAAGATCAGTTTTGAGCAAACTGAAGTTGGCGATCAGAATTTCAGGAAGATTTTTTAATCAAAATCAGGTTTTTTCAGAAATTCCTAGGTAAGGTCTTATTCCTTCTTGAGGACAGCAGCAAGGATAGCTTAATTTGTGAGGTACGGCTATACAGAATTCTTTTTTTCTTTTTCTCTTCTAGGGTTTAAAGAGAAAACCCTGAAATCCAAGACTGTTACTGTGTCCGGATAAGAGATTAGACTTGTTTTTAAGTTTGGCTGCTATCAGATTTCTGTTCTTTAATCTCTGTTTTTGGAGTTCTGTACCTAGGCCAACTGCTATTAGTTCTCAGATTTAGTAGGCTGATTGATACAGTGATACAGTGAATTGGAAATTTTTTCTTTCTCTGAATTAGATTTCTGCTTCTAGACCTACTGTCATTAGTTTTCAGACCCAGTAGGGTGATTGTTACAGTAAATAGAAGGTGTTTTTTGCTTAACCCCTAACCAAGAATGGAGTTCAAGCACCAAGGGGAGGGTGTTTTTGGGACTGGTTCAGGTGGCATGACTGAAAACACCTTCCAGATTACAACTGTAAAGTTTGATGGTTCAAACTACTTAGAGTGGGCCCAATCAGCCATGATGGCCATTGGGGGAAGAGGAAAGCTGAACTATTTGTTGGGAGATGTGAAGGAACCAAATAAGGAGGATCCCACTTATGCTAAGTGAATTCAGAAAAATTATTTGGTGATGACATGGCTGTGCAATTCCATGCAGCCACACATCACCCGAAATTACTTATGGGCAAAAACAGCTAAAGAAATATGGGATGTTGTGAAAGAAACCTACTCTCAGCCCCTTAATGTTGCTAGGGCTTATGAGCTGAAATGTGAGGTTAAAAATCTCAAGCAAGGTGAGAAACAAGTTTCTGTTTATTTTCCAATCTTGA
Source organism: Nelumbo nucifera (assembly GCF_055504915.1). NCBI lineage: Eukaryota > Viridiplantae > Streptophyta > Magnoliopsida > Proteales > Nelumbonaceae > Nelumbo > Nelumbo nucifera. Next base: position 74,045,206 of record NC_142651.1, read on the forward strand.
AATCCCTGTGGCATGAAATTGACCACCTTGGATCAATTGAATGGGAAAGTCCGAAGGATGCACAGATTTACAGAAAGCAGATTGAAACTAATAGAGTGTTTGAGTTCCTGGCTGGTCTAAATTCGGAATATGATATTGTGAATCAGCAATTGTTGACAAGAGACAGAGTAACTCTGTCCCAGGCCTATTCCTTAGTGCACAGCGAAAAGACTAGGAGAAAAGTTAAGCTACAGCAACAGCCTTTTGAACCAGCTCTGGCAGTAGTTAAGCCCAAATCTGAGGGTGATAAGGAAAGAGACATGAAGAAGGAAGCTAAGAAGGACCTAGTATGTGAGCATTGCAAGAAACCTAAACATACTAAAGAGACCTGTTGGAAGTTGCATCCACATCTAGTTCCAACAAAACTTAGAAACAAAAAGGGGAATGCAAATATGGCTGTTAACACTGATAGTACAACCTCGTCTAGCACAAAAGGCAATCCTCTAGACACTCTAGCTGCTGTCTGAGCTGCTCTAATCAGCTGGAAAATGAAGTTGGTAATTCAGCTCCACCTCCTCAGACACCATCAGCACCCCCTACCTTAGCTGCTCAATCAGGTAGTCGGGCCTCAGCTCACCATTCCTCAGCTACAGGTAATACAGAACATTCATGGATAATAGATTCTAGAGCATCTAACCATATGACTAGCTTGCCGTCACTATTTACTACCTATCACTTATCTTCAAGTAGAGACAAAGTGTCCATTGTTGATGGCTCCCTCGTTCCTATTTCTGGCAAGGGAGACATCAAGTTGTCTAATGCTATTTCCTTATCTTCGGTTTTGCATGTTCCTAAGCTTAGTACTAACTTGCTTTCAATTAGTAACATTACAAAAAACCAGAATTGTTCAGTAACCTTTTTTTCCGAATCGATGTGTTGTTCAGGATCTGGAGACAAGGAAGGTGATTAGGACTGGCCGTGAGGCAAATGGAGTCTATCTGCTTAGAGGGAGTCCTCATTGGGAAGATAGCGAAACTAAGAGGCCTTGTATTTCTTAGTCTGTTGATCAGGATGGGTCATTTATCTTTTCAGGCTTTGAAGAGTTTGTTTCCTAGTTTATTCGAATCTATCCAGATGTCTAGTTTGAAATGTGAGAGTTGTGAACTTGCAAAACACTATAGGACAACCTATTCATTAAGTAATAATAGAAGTAATATTCCTTTTGAAATTGTGCATACTGATGTTTGGGGACCTTACCATGCCATTGCCATGGGGGGGGTACAGATATTTCCTACTGTTTGTTGATGACTATACTCGTTTTTCGTGGATTTATCTCATGCGTTCTCGAGATGAGGTTCCAGCATTAACCCGGATCTTTCATCAGATGATTTTAACCCAATTTTCAAAATCAAAATTTTTAGATTTGATAATGTGAAAGAATATTTTGCAAACCCATTAGCCTCCTATTTGCTTGACCATGGGATTATCCATCAGAATACTTGTCCTCATACACCACAGCAAAATGGGGTTGCTAAAAGAAAGAATAGACACATATTGGAGGTAGCCAGAAGCATTATGTTTACCTCCAATGTGCCTATACATTTCTGGGAGGGATGCTATTCTTACAACAGTGTATCTCATCAATAGGATTCCTTCACGGGTTCTTAACATGAAACCTCCATTTACCCTCTTATATCCTAATAAAGAGTTATTTACCATTCCCCTTAAAACCTTTGGTTGTACATGCTTTGTTCAGATTCTTGGCCCTCATTGTTCCAAGTTTGATCCTAAGGCCTCAAAATGTATTTTCCTTGGTTATGCACAAACTCAAAAGGGATATTGCTGCTATGAACCTACTTCTGGGAAAAGATTTGTCTCAATGGATGTCACTTTCTTTGAAGATGTACCCTATTATCCAAGGGTTTCTCCTCAGGGGAAGAGTAGTAAGGTTGGGATTAACTCGTCAGAAGTTCCTTTACCTATCCCATTAAGTGAAGAGGGGTGTAATGGAGAGGGCTGTCAGAGATGCAGGGGTGTGAGAGTCTATCACAGACAATGGAAACAGGTTGATTTCGGACATCAACAATGCAGGCCAGTCCCAATCTCCTCTGCAGATCCAAATTCCGGTACCACAGTAGCCCCAGTTCCTTCTGCAAAGCCAGATCCAGGTACCACAGATACTACAAATGAGAGGCATCCCACCATGGAGCCTTCACCTTCATTAGATGATCTTGATCTTCCCATAACAGTTCGTAAGGACAAGCGTCGTTGCACCACATCCACAGCTCACAGCATTTCTCATTTCTTGTCCTACGACCATTTGTCTCCAATCCTATAAGTCTTTTCTCGCATCCATTACTGATGTTCCCATTCCCAGAACAATACAGGAAGCATTAGAAGTACCAGAATGGAAAGATGCAATAAAAGCAGAAATGGATGCCCTCATCAGAAACAATACTTGGGAGATAGTTGATCAGCCTAAAGGTAAGAAACCAATTAGATGTAGATGGGTATTCACTGTGAAACATAATGTTGATGGTTCTATTGAAAGGTATAAGGCCCGATTAGTTGCAAAAGAATTTACTCAGACATATGGTATTGATTACTTAGGAAACTTTTGTACCAGTAGCAAAGATGACCACTATCAAAGTCTTATTATCTCTTGCAGCCAGTTACTCTTGGCCGTTGTATCAGATGGATGTTAAAAATGCCTTCCTCAACGAAGACTTGCAAGAAGAAGTTTACATGCAGTTGCCTCCTAGATTTTATGGTACAGAGACGGGAAAGAAGGTTTGTTGGTTGAGCAAAGCCTTGTATGGACTAAAACAGTTCCCAGAGCTTGGTTTGATAGATTTAGACAAGCCCTTGAAAGGTTCGGATATGTACAGGCCCAGTCAAACCACACCTTGTTTATTAAGAGAGTGGATTCTTCCTTAACCTTGTTTGTAGTATATGTGGATGATATTGTAGTAACAGGAAATGATAATACTAAGATTGAGTCCCTTAAGTAACTCCTTCATCAAGAGTTTGAGGTAAAAGATCTGAGAGAACTATGATACTTCTTGGGCATTGAGGTAGCCAAATCCAAGCATGGGATTTTTGTTTCTCAAAGAAAGTATGTTCTTGACCTGTTGGAAGAAACAGGAAAGTTGGGTGTTAGGCCTACTGACACACCCATTGAACAAAATCACAAGAACAATGCAAAGGGTGGAGAGCCCCTTGAAGATAAAGCTATGTAAAAAGTTAGAAAACTTGTCTATCTATGTCTCACTCGACCCGACATCAGTTATGCAGTCAGTGTGGTTAGTCAGTATATGCACTCTCCTAGGACTACTCACCTCCTTGCAGTTGAGAGGATACTAGCATATTTGAAGAGGTGCCCAGATAGAGGCATTTTATTCAAGAATAATGATCACATGAACATAGAAGTTTACACAAATGTTGATTGGGCTGGGTGTGTTGTTGATCGAAGATCTACCCCTGGATATTGTGCTTTTGTAGGAGGTAACCTTGTCTCTTGGAGGAGTAAGAAACAAAATGTTGTTTCTCGTTCCAGTGTTGAAGCTGAATATAGGTCCATGGAAAATGGTGTAGCTGAGATTCTATGGTTGAGATCATTATTTGAGGAGTTAGTTATTGTTTATGAGAAACCCTTGATGTTGTACTGTGATAATCAGGCTTCCATCAATATAGCCCATAATCCGGTACAACACGACAGAACTAAGCATATTGAAGTGGATCGACATTTTATCAGAGAACGGGTTACATCTCAAGAAGTATGTCTTTCCATACATCACCTCCGACATGCAGCTGGCAGACCCTTCTCACCAAGGCGGTTTGAAGGAAGAAGTTAGAGGCAAATCTATGCAAGTTGGGAATGACAAACATCTACTCCCAACTTGAGGGGGAGTGTAGAGAACACTAATGTGGACCCCACTAAGGTGGTCCCCACTGTTCGTATGTCAGCAATAAGTTATGATTAGGATTAGTTCTTTATGATAAGATTAGAACTAGTCTTTTATAAGATTAGGATTAGTCTTTTTTCAGCTTTATCTTATCTTATCTTGCCATGTAAGCAATTCAGTCCTTTTACAAGTATGATACTATGTATATAAATTTAAGAGGGGGGTGGCTGTTTCAAACATCAACCCAACTCTCTTTTATCAAAATCTCTCTCTCTCTCTCTCTCTCTCTCTCTCCTTATTTTTTTTCTTCTCCTTTTAAGTGTATGTTCAATCTTGAGCGACTACTAGCTACTCAACTGAACTAAAACGAAATGGAAAAGGATGGTTTGTTGTAGCCACAGAATGGTTCGCTAATGGTAAAAGGCAAATGCTCAGCATCCTAGAGGGGAAGGAAAACAGAGGCTGGAAATTTTTTACATCAAAGCTCCAAGAATATCTGGTCAACACTGAAGCACATATCACAGTCAAGAATGGGAAAATGGAAGGAGATTCAGAGATAAGTAGGGAAAAAAGGAAGGTGGAAAGTCTAGAGGTTGAGGCGAAACAGAATATAAGTCACAAAGGATGATGAAGACATAAGGTTTGCTGCAAGCAACAAAAGACTAAAGATGTGGGTGGAAGGCTTTAAAGACAACTTGCAAAATTTATGGGTGCTGACAGCACAGCGGAAGATACAAGACTAGCAAAGCCTAGGAGAAGTAAAAGAAGTCTTGAAGGTCACAGGAGATGTAAAGGTATTCCCGTTCAAGGACAAAAAAGCCCTAATTGATTTCCAACAAAAACCTACGGAAGTTGAAGCGATATCTCTAGAAACATCGCAAGGATTAGTGCTAGCTGGGTGGTGGTCTCCCAGTTGTAACTAAAAGTTGGTGGAGCCAATAAGCCATATAAATTTGAGGATCCTAGGGCTGTCGTTTCAGCTTTGGTCAGAGGATATCCTCATTAAAATATCTAAAATGTGCGGGGGATAAATGGAATCATATAGCTTCTCAGACCTCTAGGCAGCTAAGGTGCAATTGGTAGGAACGACCCCTATGAATGATGGGGAAGACGATGCTGATGTGGAAAGCAAGAGGATAGGTGTTAGCCTGGGAAGGGAGCAATGGAAAAGCTGGCAGGTTATCACAGATTTGGAAAAACAATCACCTGAACAAGGAAAAGAAGAAAGGCCCCCAATGAATGGTGTCAAATCAAAAAACTGGGATCTAATCTTACGGCCAGCATCAAAATCTTCGCACAAGTGGTTGCTTGCAGCAGTGAACAAAGGTCAATCCCTCAGTTGGTGGTACCTTCCTTAAAAAGCAATCTACAAAATTTTTTGAATAAAAAAGCAGGCCAAGCTGAACTAGGTCCAATCTCAAAAGGAACGACCCAGGCCCATATTGGCTCACTCAGGATGCTCTTGGGTGGTAAAAAGGACTCACCTACTCGTGACTTTTCAAGTAACCACATGACCTTAGAGAAGGGGGGCAAGCTAGTGGATCGAACTAGAGGTGTAAATCGGGTCGTGCCGCCCGTGGCTCGGCACGGCACGACAGCCCACATGTCGTGCCAGGCTCGGCACGATGGTCCGTGTCGTGCTGGGCCGGGGGTTCGTAGTCCACGAATCGACACGACAGTGCGTGCCATGCCACCCGCGGTCCACGTGCCAACACGGCACGGCCCATAGCGGGTCGTGCTCGACCCATCCGAAAACTAGCCGTCTGGCCCGATGGCCCCCTCCCCCCAACGCCTAGTTTTAGCTTTGGGGGGGGTTTACATAAATACCCCCCTAACAGTTATAAACAGCTATATAGGGAGGTATTTATGTATTTTGCTTATGGAGGGAAGAAAAGTGACACAAATGCCCCCCAATAGCTATATAACAACTAGTTTAGGGGCTTTTTGGGTAAATCTATAAATAACTTTACAATGGCCAAAATACCCCTCCCATCAACTAAAAAACAATTAGTTTTTAGGGTATTTTGGGCAATTGAATTATTCTCAATTTCTATAAATAGCCCTATCCTCCACCATTCTTCTCACCATACCAATTCAACATTCAACAATTCTCTTAATCTCTTCCCTCTCTCTCATACATTCTTTGCAATCTGAGTGAACTCAACAAGAAGAAGGCTTGCTGCCTTGCTCAACCAGCTCAAGTATCTCAAGTTAGCAATTTGGGAGGCTTGGGCATTGAAAGGCTTTAACCGTTGAAATCAAGTTGGGATTCTGAATCGACAATCCGGGTAAGTCCAATTAAATAAAAATTATTTTTTTTATTTAAAAAAAATGGTTGACTCTTCCCAAAACCTCAAGTTTAGTAGCCCAATTTGGAAAATATTTAAAATAGGGGATGTTGAGAAGGGGAAAGAGCAGTTTGCCAAAAATGTAGAAAAGACTTTAGCTATTGTAGCAAGGGTGGTACTGGCCATTTGAGCAGACATTTTCTCACACATGAAAAGGAAGAAGAAATAATCCACAATTTAAATGAATTGTTGAAATAATGGAAAATAAATTTTAAAAATATTGGGAGAACATTTCTCCCCTTTATTGCTTAGCTACAATATTAGATCCTAAGATTAGGAAAGATGGTTTTGATATTTCACTTCAAACATATTGTGAAAATATGAATATTGAAATTGGAAATAAAAAAGAATAAAATTAATAATTTATTATTTTAAAATGTACGGTTTATATGAATCTGATTATCTGAAGCAATAGGAAATAATAAGTAGAAGGCAGAAATCTGTTACTTCTACAACAAGTTCATTTACTGAACTTAATTTATTTACAAGCAAATTTTTCTAGTTTAGGTGAGGGAACAAATTATTTTGATATTTTAGCCTAGTGGAGTGAACATTCAAAAAATTATCCAGTTCCCGCCGCCAATGGCACATGATCTACTAACCCCTCCGATGTCTACAGTTCCATCGGAGTCTTGTTTTAGTGCAGCCGTGCAGGTACCACTGTACCAGGGTTGGTTAGATGCAGTCATGCAGAAGATAGATTACAACTTTACAAGACAAAGGAGGGCATGATACTACTACATACACCGGATATTTCACCTGAAGCATATGATTAAAGTCATGATTTTTTATGAATGATAATAAATTTAGTAATTCAAAAGCAAATTTAGAGTGAGTTCATACAACATCCCAGGGAGAGGTGCGAGCTGCAGCCCCTCCTTGAATCTTACAAGTAAACTAGGAAAGAAAAGCAAGAATCACAACTAAGCCCAAAACAATTCTTCCCTATTTACCCCTTGCTTGGCTAACACATCTGACAAAGTATTTGCTGATCTCCCCACCCACTATACAGTGACCAACATATTCCTTGTCAACCAACTAAATTTCTTCATTTCATTCTTGTAACGCCACATAGCCTCTTCAGGATTTTTCAACCAACCCACCACCACTTTGGAATCCCCCTCGATTGTTAGGTGTTGTACCCCCATCTGGTTTGCAAATTGCACCCCTTGTACAGCAGCTAATAGTTGATTCATGAACAATAGTTGACTAGTTGTATAGAATTTTTTATTTTTTTTCAAATTATTGTAAATTTTGTTTTAATTTTATTTAATTTATTTGCTATTAATGTAATTTTGTATTTTCAATTTGTAACTATATTGTATTTTTTATATTTTATTAATTTATTCCATTTTCATATTTCATTCATCCAAGTATGAAGTATCCAACCATTGTATACTTGTATGCTTTGTAATTTGTATCATTCAAATTTAAATGAAATAAAATTCCTATTTGAATTGTTTTATTTATTTATTTTTTGGGTTATCCATTCAGTCTAGCCCGGTTTGGCCCAAGCCCAAGGCCCACCCTGTGGCCTAGCCCGGCATGGCCCAAGACCACGGCCCAACACAAGTCCGCGGCACGGCACGGGCCCGCACGGGCCTGGGCCGTGGGCCATGCTGGGCCGACCCCCAAAATTTTCACCAAGGAGGGCAGCACGACCTATGACGCCCCGCAGGCTAGCACAACACAGCCCGCACTCTGCGCAGGCCGCCCACCTTTACACCTCTAGATCGAACTTGTGGTCTATCATCTTCAAGTTCGCTCCCTCCTATTCGGTCGAGAAGGAAACAAGCTTCAAGGGAGCAGACTTCATCTTTGCAGTGGCAACCTCGAAAAGACTACAATACATCCAATGGTGACAGACCAAACCCTAGGTATTCTAGGGATAAAGCAGAAGATTTTGACGGTGAAGATGAAGGATGGGTAGATTGTAGTGGTTCAGACAATGGAGACTCCATCGAAAATTCTTCGAGAAGGTAGTGTTGATGACTATCAAAGAGAAAGTGGTGTGGTTTCGGAAGACCTGAACACAGACATACTATTTTTAGAGGAAGAAGACTCCAGAGATATAGGCAGTTATGCACAGCGAAATATCGACTGTGAAGGCACTGTAGACCTACGAGGAGAGAGAATAGCAGTAGGAGAGAAAGCCTTCAACTTCAATACAAGAAATTCAAACATAAACCCACAACTCATAAAGGTGTTAAATGAAGGAACCGCCAAGTGTATCTGTAAGTCTATTAAGACTACCCCAATTGAGAAAGGGCTAAAAGAAACCCCCAGCGGTCAAAGTAAACAAGATAGTGTTATAGCACCCATCGACCACAATACGTCTGTGAGAGTAGGCTTAAGCTTACACTCCGAGCAGGAAAATTTTGCTTCAGAAAAGCCTTTCACCTCGTTGCAACCCTCTCATTCCCCCCCAGGTATGGTAGTCAATTTGGTTTTTGATACTAATAAGGTGTATGTGCCTTTAGCAGGTGTTCAAGCATCCAACATCGGAACCAAGCCATGAGCCTGTGTAAACAAAGTTGGGGCAGTAGTGGATGATAAGGCAAGTGGAAATGTTGAAGGAGAATATGAGGAAGAGCAAGAGAGGCTAAGAGGAGAGATAATCTGGAAGCAAATAAGTGCTAGTTTGGAGCAGTTAAAGAGGATGGAGGAACAACTGTTGCTAGGTACAAGGGAGGACAAAGGAAATGGAGAGGAAGAAAAGGGTAAGGAGTTACCAGACTCAAAACAGGAATATAGGAAGAAGACCCAAGATATAATAAAAGAGATAGAAACTGTAGCAGGATTTGTTGAGAAATTAGGCTGCAAACTGAAAAATCCGAATGCTCTAAAGGCCCTCATTAGAAATTCAGATGGTCCTAAAAAACTAGAAAGAAAAAGTTAAATGAAGTTGAGAGACTGAAACTAGATGTGAAGGGGGGATAAGGAATTTAGTGAGAGGAGGGAGAGAAGAAAAGGTAGTAAGGTCTTCCAGCCTAGGCTTAATTTGAGGTGATTTCAGATGAAAATTTTGAGCTGGAATGTTAGAGGCTTGGGGAGTGTGAGGAAAAAAGTAGTAATAAAGGAGGTCATTAGGAAAGAAAACCCTGACATAGTAATAATTCAGGAATCTAAGCTAGAATAATTTGATAATAAATGGGCTAGAAGTCTTTGGAGATCTAGAGGTTTGAGTTGGGCTTGGTCACCCTCTTGGGGAGCTTCAAGAGGAATTATAATTTTGTGGAGAAATGAGGTAGTACAAGGCAAGGAGGAACTGATAGGTAGATTCACAATTTCAATTAAATTCCGACAAGTGGAGGATGACTTTGAATGGGTCTTGACAAATGTCTATGGACCAAATGGCTATAGGGAAAGAAATGAGATGTGGGAAGAATTAGGTGACATAAGAGGTTTATGGGAAGGGCCTTGGTGTATTGAAGGAGATTTTAATGTAATAAGATTCACAGAAGAAACAAATAACCAGAGACAGAGAATTAATACTAGCATGAGGAAGTTTAACCAATTTATCAATACCTGGAAATTCCTCTAGTACACCATAACTTCACCTGGTCCATATGCAACTAAACCCAATATGTTAGAAACTAGATAGATTCCTGTTTACCTTGGATTGGGAAGAAAAATGGGGAGGATTAGTGTCCCGAGCATTACCTAGAGTCACCTCTGACCATTGGCCGATTACCATCTGTAAGGAAGGAAGCTTCAGCCTGGGACCTGCACCTTTCAGGTTTGAAAACATGTGGTTGTCCCATCAGGCTTCCTAAAAAAAGTGGAGGAGTGGTGGAGAGAAGGCAAACCTAGAGCCAATTGGAAAGTAATGAGAGTCCATAGAAAGTTACAAATGCTAAAAGGAAAATTTAAGGAGTGGAACTTGACAGAGTTTGGGAGAATAGAAGAGAAGAAACAAGAAGTGATTGATAGAATTGAAGGGCTAGATAAGAAGGAAACTCAAGGAATTTTGGAGGAGAGAGATAGAGGACAGAGATGGGAGCTAAAAAAGCAGTTGGAAGACATTTTGTACAAGGAGGAAGTCAATTGGAGACAAAAATCCCAACACAAATGAATTAGAGAAGGGGATGGGAACACAAACTTTTTTCACGCCTTAACTAATGGGAGAAGAAGCAAGAATTTTATTTCCAAATTGGACACTTATGAGACTCATGTTAGTTTAGAATGTTCACAGCCGTTGGATAAGTCTGGGGAGATTTATCCTGTCAAGGCTGACACTGATGTGCCGCCAAGTGTTGGGGTGGCCTGTCTCAGCTACCAGGGTGAGACCCGAAGCACATGCAGTGTAGGATTACTTGAAACCTTGAACCGGACCAGATTTCCGATATTGCCCTGGACCTTGGTGATTAGTGGGCAAAACTGGAAAGTTACACCTGACCCCTAGACTCGATTATGATACTGCACTAGGTGTCAGATTGGGTTGTCTTTGATATGCCAATCAGTGAGATCCTTAGAGGGGGTCAAAACCTGGGTATGTTGGGACAGTCCGAGAATTCATCTGAGTGGGTGATCATAGTGACAGGATCAGCCCCTTTGTCGGACAAAGGTAATGATCGGGGATGCACTCTCTCTAATGGAAACCAAGACTATCGGCAGCCGATTTCAATCGTTGAGATTTGTTTTGCAAAATATATTTTATATACGGATATAAAAGTATATATATATATATATTATGGTTTCAAATTGTTTGCAAAAGGTTTTAATTCCCGGGATCCATGTGAGGAGAGTGCAACACTGTTCCTTGCAGCCGAGGGAGAGGTCCTCTCTTGTCGGGCAGTGTATGATCATTATGGGCTGAGAGGTTAAGTGTAAGACCATTGAGGGTAATACCTGATGGGCTAATCTTGCATCTGCACATAGTCCCTGGGTGTTACAAGGTGGCTTGGCCCAGAGACCACTTAGTGTAAGTGTTGGGCCCATAGAGTCCATGTGATGGGCTCAAGGGGCTCACTGGGCTTTCCAGTGAATTCGGCTAGGCCTTGTAACAAAGGCTAGGTCGAACCCTTGTGGTTGATGTGTAGATCAATGCTTGGGTCCCACGCCATACAAGGAAGCCCAACTGAGCAGCAATTTGGAAGACTAAGTGAGCACATACTCTTATTGGGCCTAAAGCCCATTTCGAACTGGGCTGATTTGATCAGTTAAAGAAGGGGCGAATCTGAGATTAGATTAGCAGATGAGATAGGGTCTTACCCTATCCACTCAGAGAGTCCAAATCTGAATACAGATTCAGATTTGGAAACCTCCTAATAAGATTAGGAGAGGGTTGATCTAATCTGCAGATAAGATAAGGGTCTATCCTTATCTCTTAAAGGGAATTCAGATCCAAATATGATTTGGATCAGCAACTCCTAATGGGATTAGGAGTTGATCCCTTTAAGGTTATAAAAGGAGAAGGGGGCGGCAGCTATAGAAGCACCCAGTGAGACTGAGCTGTTTTCTCCTTGTCGCCTCCTTCCTGCTACCGCCATTACTGCCAGTTCGATTTCCTCCTTCTAGCAAGAACGATCAAGATTAGATTTTGATATCAGTCTTTGGGAAAGGCTGATCTGAAGTTGTGCTCACAGCCTCCAGCAAATTCTTGTGAAGGATTCGGTTCGTTGGACGAACATTGCTGATTCTGCTCCATCCTTCACTACGCCATCTTCAGTGGGAGCAATCTTTGGTTCCTACCTTGGGCGTGAACACCTCCATTGGGAGATACTGCTTCTCTGTAACAGGTATATCCCTCTCCTGCTTCTGGTTTCAGATCTGGTTTGGTTTATGGTTCAAGATTGATCCTTGAAAATGCAGATTTTCTAAAACAGGGAATGTGATTCCCAGATGAGGGGAGAGGAAATTTTGAAATTTCGCCCAACCTACCTGCAGGGTTCGGCCATCCATATGATGGATCTCTAATCCCTTCACATACACGGGCTATTGGACAATGGATGGGACGCTGATTCACTGCAACGGGCTACTAGAGCTTCACCTTGGAAGGCCATACAAGAGATTCTACCTTGCTTCTTGCCTCTTGTAAGGTATGAACTCAATTCCGACAACCTAATCAAATTTCGGGATCAAATCTGGTATGGGAACTCCCCTTTGAAGGACTTATACCCCTCTTTGTATTCTTTATCATGTTTCAAGAGTGAGCCCATTTCCACTTTCTTAGTCCCTTCAAACTCAATCAATGATTTTGATTGGAACCTTGGCTTTAGAAGGGGATTAAGGGATTCAGAAATTGATAGTGTACTCTCTTTAATCCAAAACCTTGAAGGAACTTTCCTTGATCCTGATAAGTCTGATGAAAGAATTTGGACACCTTCATCTTCGGGTCTGTTCTCCTGTAACTCTTTCTTCAAAGCTTTAACCCAACCTCCCCTTAGTCCCCTTCAATCTTTTCCTGTTAAGGAGGTATAATGCAAGCCTATCCCACCTAGGATTGTGGATTTTTGTTGGGAAGTTGTACACGAAAAAATAAATACTTTTGACTGGCTACAAAGGAAGAGGAAAAAGTGGTGCCTTTCCCCACACTGTTGTCTTCTTTGAAAGGCTAATAGTGAGACTTGCTTTCAATTGTTTATTACTTGTCCGTTTGTTGCTAGCATTTGGGAATGGTTTTTTCCTTATTTGAATGCAGGTGGACACCTCCGGCTGACATCAAAAGACTCTTTGATCCAACTTCCTGTCCATGGCCAAGGAAGATAGGTAACATCATGTGGAAGAGTGCTAGGGCAGCAATAATCTGGGTAGTGTGGAAAGAAAGAAACGCAAGAATTTTTAGAGAAAAGGAAAGAACAAAAGAGGCCTTGATTGAATCAATACTGATTAGAGTGGCTCAATGGCTGAAATCCTTAGAAAGCTTCTCACATATATCCACTGATGACACCATTAGAAACTGGAAGGTAGTGGCACACTCAAATGTCAATAAGCAGCCTGTTATTCCTATCTGGGCCCCTCCTGAAAGAGGATTTATAAAGCTTAACTTTGACGGAAGTAGCATGGGAAACCCAGGAAGGTCAGGAATTGGAGGTGTATTTAGGGATGAGGAGGGTAAAGTGTGTGCATTATTCTCAGGCCCAGCAGGTGAAGGAGACTCGCTAAGAGCAGAAGTAATGGCAGTTATGGAAGGGGTGCAAAGGGCTAGAACCATGAATGTTAGAAAGCAAATCATTGAAGGGAATTCCAAACTGGTAGTGGCTTGGCTACTGGATGAGGAAAGTAGGATGTGGAAGTACAATAATGAGAAGAAAAAATTCAGATGGATCACAAAAGACATGGAACTGAGAATACAGTGGGTGAAAAGAACAGCTAATTCGATGGCTGATGCACTAGCCAAGCAAGGGGTTGGGAGAATTCAAACATTTTGGGCACAAATATAATTTTAATTATAACTAAAGTTAAAGGGGAGAGATAAGAGGGCTTGTCTCTCTCCCACTTTCTCTTGTACACTTTCTTTTAAATTCAATGAAGTAATCAGTTATTCATCAAAAAATATGGATTTTAAAAGACCATTACAAGCCTATCGAGCATATTTTGGTAAAAACCAAAAGCTTATATTTCAAGGAACTTGAGGAGATCTGATTTGTTCACTTGCAACATGAATTGGCTCATATTTTGTATGAATTCTAGTTCTTTGCATACAGCTAGATTACTCTCACCATTCAGCCTCTTTACAAAGGGAGTTTCCTTCCCCATTCTTTTATTTTTTTCTTTTGTGTTTTTCTTCTTAAACAATCTTAGAAATACTACAAAAAGAAATTATGCGAGAAATTTGATGTTTCACGAATGTCTCCTATAAATTTCACAAAAAGGAAATATATAAACAAAAAAGTTGAATGAAAACTTGCGACGAAATGGACCACCAAGTAAAATGGTGTAATCTCAAACTTCTAAATAGATAAATGTTCAAAAATGGAAACGCAGCATACCCAGAATCTTTATTTTCACGTAACCACTCAAACTTGCTAGGACCTTCCCTTCCTCCAAAGTATTTCCCAATACCTTTGATTGTACTTCCTTCAACAGCATCTCCAATAATCTTAACATCACTAACTGATGGAGGAGCTGCCACAAGAAAATCAAACATTAGAATCTGAGGATCATTACTTAAATAAACAAAGTGCTGCTGAAAAAAGATACATTAGATATGCAGAGCTTTTAGCCTATCTTTTGTATGGTGCTATGGATGGTATGTTTGTACAGGCTATTGGACAATGGCATGGTTTGCACTATGCTCTCATTTCAATCTGTGGAACCCATGTCCACAGTTAAAGAAAAGATAGTACAAAGGTTCCACACCTTTCTGCATGATAGTTGCAAATAAAAGGTTCATGGAACCAATTAGTTAATTACAGTTCAATTTGTAAATCAGTATTTCTTTTTTTTTTTTTTGATCAATAAAAAATCAGTATTTCTTCAACCATTGTGATTGGGATAGATTCAGAAAATTTTCAAGCAATAACTCAACAAAGAAAATTGTTAAGATTAACCCATATGTATGTTTGCACTAGTTGATAATAATTTGTTCACATTCTATAGTAAACTGAGATGAAGTTTATTGAGCAAAAAGAATGAATATGATCAAAAATAGGGAAAATGAAAACTAGAATAGCAGTTCAATATTATGAATGCTTGAGCAACATCTTACCTGCTTTAACAAAATCTATCATTGCATACTGAGGCTCTCCTTTGGCACCTTCTTCTGTCACTGGTGTGTACATGAAAACCAAGCTTGAATCAATGTCATCTATAGTTAACCGATACTCTTCATCTTCAGCTCCCACAATTACAACAGGACTACTATTCCACTTTCGTCTTAACCAGCTGGAAGTTGCAGAGGAAAATATTATTGAGAATACATGTGCGACTCATATGATATAAATAATGCTGAATTTGTTTCCTAAAGAGTTAATTATTAGGGTTTTGAAATAGTAGAAATAATGCAAACAACCAGTTTAATCATTCTCGAGGAAACCTTACCTAGCAACACCCTTTCCTGGAGTCCCACCACACCATGCAACCTCAGCAGATCCCTTGATCACATTCCCTTCGACAAGTTCACCATGTACACTCAAGTTCAAAACCTTTGGAAACCCAGTTCCTGCACAGGATTTTATGGTCAGAATCAGTGTTTATAAAACAGGACCAGACCAGCTGGTCAGACCGATTGAACTGTGACCCACTCCCTGGCCAGTTTGGTCATACCCTAAAAATCGGAATTCATAAAAAACCAATCAAAACCAGATGACCGTCCAGTTTAACCGGTGAACCAGTCCCAGTTTCATGAAACCATCTGGGTTACTAAACAATGGAAATTTCAAAATGCATATGGCAAGACTTGAACCCATGACCTCTTATTTGTGTTTTTGCTTAATTACCATTAATCCATTTCATTATTTGTGCTAATTAATGACACTTTATTTTATATAATCTATTGTATATATTACTTTATTTTTTTCATAATTGATTGTATATATTACTTTATTACACATGTATTTTAATGAAAATGTGAGTTAAGAGGCTTGAACCTTGGTCATTTGCTTTAAAAATTAAGAAACTTGCCATCTATCCACCACATTCAGTTATGACATAATTTGCAAAATACATTATATATATCAGTTATATGGCCCGCAGTATATATACATATATGCCACATCATTGCAGTTCAACCTTCGGTTTGATCCCGGTTGAACCTCTCACCTTTCCAATTCTATGCCCAATCTGGTTCTCTGAACATCGGTCATAACAAGTTAAAAGAACATGATAATATGATATTTGAACAAGGTATCAAAACTCATTTATAACACCCACTCACCACTCTTAGCATGAAAATGGATATCAGGTTTGTAAGTGTTAGTTTCTGAATGGGCATGATAAGACATTTTACAGCATAGAAAAGTGCACAGAAAGTATACCAGGTGAAACTGGTGAAGACACTGCATAAATAGGAGGGTACTCGGTCTCCCTTAAAATAGGAGTGCACTCAACCTTCAGAAATCTGTCAACGTCCTCATGTTTCGGCCAGTATACCTGGTTTATCAACCAGTGTTATTGGCATACCATGACAAACAGTTAGAAGTTTACAACAAAAAAACAATATTGAAAATAATCACTACCTCTCCCACTGCATCTGTGATAGCCACAAAATTTGTAGGTGTTTTGTCTCCTACAAACCATTGGTATTTGAGTACCAATTCAGAATCTGTACTCAGAGTGCGGTCTTTGACAAAGGCGAAGTGGCAGCGACAAGCATCATCTTCAAATGGATGATCAACAGAGGCTTCCTTGAGAAGGTATCCCGGAGGCAAATGATCTTTCCATTGTTCAACGAGAAAACGAAAAGTTGACTCTGTTAAAATGGTAGAGCAGCAATGTTCAGAACTTCCATAGATGAAAAGAAAAAAAAAACTAAGAAATTAAGAAAAAATCCGTGCACAAATAGTTTTTTTATTTCTTTTCGAAGAGCTACACAATGGGGGGTAGCCCATCCCCCAACCCAGGTGCAAGTGGGATTCAATTCCAAGTCTCTGCTACAACCAGCAGGAGACCTTACCAACCCGCTGGTTGGCACCTTGCATCCGTGCACAAATAGTTGGATATCAATTTGCATTCAACATTCCCAAATTTCAACCATATGTTAGTCCAGCTTCCACCAACCAACCGCAAAAGCTATAACACAGAATAAAACAATAACTACACTTGTGTTACAAGGAAGGGTGGTGTAGTATCCAAGGTTTAGAAGGCCTTTGCTGGATTGGGAAACTGAGGATTGTGTGGATTTGTTATCAAAACTGCAATTGGCTGAGCTACAAATTGAAAGAAGACACTTAAGGTGGTGAAAGGAATCCAAGAATGGAGTGTTCTCTCTTAAATCTTTTTACAGCGCCCTTCCAAGGAATCATGTGGAGAAATCAGAGACAAAAGGAGTTTGGAGAAATCCTATTCCACCTAGGGTGGAAGCATTTGCTTGGCTAGTTGCTTTGGATAGCATTCTTATGATGGACCACATTCAAAACAGGGGAGTTCAGTTGGCTGGAAGATGCTATTTTATGTAAACCTGCTGGGGAGAATGTGATTCTTCTTTGGTCTCTTCAAAGTTGACATCTTGGAACCAAGAACCCCAGGGAACATTGGCCTACATTGAGAAGGAATATCAAGGCAAAGACAGTTTGGAGCTGTGTACCTTTTGCCATCTGCTGGAAAGTTTGGAAAGAGAGAGACAAATGATATTTGAAGACAAAGCAAGAAGAAGAGATCAAGTTGCTGCAATATGTGAAAAAAGGATCATGGATTGGATTTTCATTCTTCCAGAGTTTGAACAAGTCTCAAAGGAGTACTTGGAATTGGGTTTTAGTATTTATTTGAAATACATTCAAGAAAAAAAAAATTGTATTTGACTATTTGTTCCTTTGGAATGTTTTTTGTTGTCCTTTTGCTTGGAGATTCCTCATCACCCTGGTTGATGTACTCCTTTTCTTTTATTAACAAAATTCCTATTTATTACCAAAAAACATTATGTGAAAACATAAAATGCTAAATTGAGAAAACTCCTCACAGATCAGTTTAAGAGAATAATCTAGCTAAATTACTAAAAGATATGATTATATTTATTGGTGGAATGGTGAATACAGTAACCAAAAATAAGTCACTAATTGTACAATGTAAAACACCAAAAAGCCTCACCAGCTGCAAGATCTGGGCGACAGAACTCCCAACCATCTCTGATGCATAAAGCCGTGTGAGCAGGATAATGCTTGGCAATTTCTATCTCTTCACGTGAAAGATCTGCATATTAAGCATAAATGACCAACTTAAAAAAAAGTTAAAAGAATTTTGAGGAAAAACAAAATCAAGAAGTCTTGGCCATGTATAATGATGAGTTTATTCCACAATACCTCTGTCATTGAACTTTTTGAGTGTAGGGCCAACAAGCAATATCGAAGCAGCTTCTAAATGAGGCATTTCAAGTATGGGATTCTCCTCTACTCGTAAATGCTGCAACATGTCATAGTGGATAAGGACTCCATCCAAGAACTAACTACACAATAAAGGTGGAGGTAGAAAAACTAGTCTGCTGCATTTGTTTGCTCCAAAAAATATACTTTTTTTTAAATAACTGAAATTCAATTAAAAGAAGTACATGAGAAGATGTACATCAGGAAAAAAGTAAAAAAAGCCGAATAGGCTACAAAGGAAGAGAACTATTACTAAACATTACATCCAGATGTGCACCAGATTTAGAGAAACCATCTGTGACATTTACAAGAATGGAATATATTATTGTTTCAGATAGGATAACATGTCTTCCATGACGAAAAACGATTTTGTTAAAGGGATGCAATTTCATTATTCAACATTTAATCATTTGAAATTTAAGAAAAGAGTGGGTAAGGAGTGCTAATGGGTTGACTCATAGACCCCAATCCCCATGTCGCAAACACAGCAAACAAGAAAAAGAAACATGGGGGAGAAAGCCTGAGTTCTTAAGACACTTGTCTTGCAGAACCTATAACCATCCATGGAGCCCACAACCCCATATGCTCCTTTTGGTCATTCTGAGAATACCTTATGACTGAGTTAACTTAGGTGGAATCTCAAATTTTAGGAAGATATCAAATCTCTATAATAAGAATAGCAGTGGTATTTTTTTGTCAATAACAGCAGGTGTGTATTTTTTGCAATTTTATTTTCTCGGCTCTAATTCGATTGGTTACAATGTGAATTGTTATTA
The DNA here is from genome assembly GCF_055504915.1 of Nelumbo nucifera. Classification (NCBI taxonomy): domain Eukaryota; kingdom Viridiplantae; phylum Streptophyta; class Magnoliopsida; order Proteales; family Nelumbonaceae; genus Nelumbo; species Nelumbo nucifera. The sequence goes on from NC_142651.1 coordinate 74,064,174, forward strand.
TTATTATGTTTATATACATGACGACAACATCTCAAGATGTAGAATAAAGAAAAAAAATCATTCAATCAGGCAGAAAAATACAATGTTTTCATGACAAGAAGTCACCCCAACTCTTACGAAGGAGAACCAAAGAAGAAACAAAAAGATTACAACTAGACTTAACCATTCAAAGTGTTCCAGAAGTCATCTCCGATATTTGCTTTGCTTAATCCTTCAAATTCTGACAAAACTAAGACCCACCCTACAATTCTTGAACTGATGACAGCCCCTAACTCTCTGTTGCTTCTCGATTTGCTTTTGAATATTCTCTTATTTCTTTCCTTCCAGGTTTCCCAGCGTACAGAAAAAGGAACACAGCTCCAGATGATTTTTACTTTGATGCTTTCATTCACCCTCAGCCAGCAGCCAAATATCCCCATGCAGTCTCTAAGATTCCATCCATCCATGTTGAACAGCTTGAAAAAATAGGCCCACATACTCCTAATGAATATGCAACGGACCAGTAGGTGAAGGATAGACTCCTTTTCAGACAACAAAGCAGGCATCTACTAGGAAACTGATGGCCTTTCTTTTTCAGATTGTCTTTCAGTCAGGATACTACTTCCCCATTGAGATGAGTCAAGCAAAAGCCTCCTTTAACTGAATCAGATTTTACCTGATTTCTGGACAAAGCATTGTAAAGAGACTTGACAAAAAAATCTTCCATTTCTTTTTCTTTCCACCATCTAGCATCTGGAAGTGATGGATTCACTTCCACCTCTTGAAGCTTTGCCAACAGCCCCACACATCCCTCTATCTCCCAATCAGAGGTCTTCTGAATTTAGGACACCACACCACTGCCCCAATGCAAAATTCATAGGCGCACCTTTTAAATCACTGTTTCATCCATATCTAAGTAACATAGAGTTTAATATGGAAAACAAATATAGAGAGAAAGAGAAACCCATACAAAAAAAAAGCTTTGCATGGACAATATATACATGTGGACAATTATGCACGCCATAAATTATGTTGCACTTAAGAAGGCAAAATAAATGCACACTGTGGATGATTAAAGATAATTAATTTGTAAAAGGTATGGACAAAAGACATGCATATCCCTACTAATATATACCACTATAAGAACGGCACTAATATTGAATCATGAAAATAGAAATTCAATTACTTTAATGATAACAGTTCATAAATTGAAGGATGGACTCGGCTATATGAAATTTCATTGGCACAGAAATTTATTTGTGTGTGTACGTTTGCACATATATGAACGTGTTTACTTAAGAGAAACAGTACATCAACTCTTATTTCAAATGCATAGCAAGAATAATGAAGTAATATGCATTCTTTACTTAAACCAAGCAAGAAAGCTACCTCAAGAACTGGTAAATGTGGGAAACCCTTTAGAGTTGATATCTTGTTTTTGCTGGCAGCTAATACCTGTGGAAACACCAAAAGGATTGAAATAATAAATAAAGAAACAAAACATATCATTGCCCAAAGAAATACAGATATCAAGGACAAATTTTTGAAAAAAAAAATAGACCTGAAGACGAGGCTGACTCGCCATTGAAAGAGTCTTTAACCTATTTTGAGCAACTGAGAGAAACTGGAAAACAGAAGATTTTAATGGAAAATGTCTTCAAAGCCATGGCAATGGAAGCATGGACGCAAATATTACCAATATCACAAAATCTACCTATGATCATACCTCCAAATTTGGAAGTTCAGGAAGGCTTCCAAGTGATGTGATTTGATTCCCAGCAAGATATAGTTGCTGTATTAATAACACGTATCCCAGATCTTTATGCACAGAAAAGTTAAACATGTAACATAAGCCAGTCAAACACCAGAAGTAGAGAGAGATACAGACCTGTAAGACTTTGCAATTCTCAAGTGGCTCAAACCCAGGTCCTTTGAAATCATTGAAACTCAAATCAAGAACCTAGACAGAGTTATCTCAATCAGCCACTAAACTATAAATTTGTAAATATAGATTGGAAAATGTCATCCCAAAAATGCAGAAGCAGAAATAGGGTTCTCAATGGGCCATGTCGGAATTGGGACAGGGTAGAACAGGAACCAACCTGACAAGATATATCAAGGAACCAGAACCAGAACCGAACCAGACCCTACAGGGCCTGTAATTTTAGACCCAGAACTGAACCGATCAGTTCTCAGGACAATCAGGTCTGACCCGATGGACCCGACGATTATAATAAACCTGCTGAAAATATTATGCATTTAATATATATATATATAAGTTAATTTATTTAATATATATATATATATATTTACCTAACATATATAATTTATTTAATATACATTTAATGTGTATATGATTATATATGTGGATCAGGTCGGGTCTGAGTCGGTTCGGGATTGAGTAGAACCAATTCCAAACCGACAATAATTAGGACAATGGATCAGGAACCGGAAGTGGCCCATCAATACAGATCCTGGAACCAGAAGCAGCCAATCAGTTTGGGTCCATCAGGTCCATCGGGCCGGACCCTGCCCATTGATTATATACACATTTATGTGAGGTAAATCATGGAAACAGACCTTCACCCGCTTCAAAATCTCAATTCCTTCCAGAGATGATAAGAGATTGTCCCTGAGATAAACAAACTGCAGCAGAAAATTATTAGCATGTAGAAATAGAAAAAGAAATACTATGGCCTCAACTATATCTGGAGACATTGATAAGATGAATGATGAACCCCACCCCCCAGGAATTTGATTGCTCAAAACTCAGAAATTGCAACCTTTCAGGAAAAAAAAAAAAAAAAAGATTCAACAGTAACAAGAACACAACCTAAAGTGGCCATGTAATAATGCATTATGAACCTAAAAAGAACTATCAACTAAAAGAGGTCTTCAAAGCAGATTCTCAGAAGGAATGAAGACCAATGTTTTGTATAGGACTATGCGCTCAGTCAAGAAACTGTATTTGCTAATGTTGCTCATTCATTCATCCTAATAAAATATATTTTCAAAAGACATTTAAAGTCATAAAACTTTTTTTATAGGAATTAAGAATTTAAGACCCTAATATGGACTTGTTTGGGCTAGCCTTGAGGGGTTTGATCCAAGGTTCAAAGTATCAATATGTATCAGCCGATATGTATCATATCGGGAGCTTCCTGATACGCCCCTGCAGAGGGTGTATCGGGGTTTTGACCGGTTCAGGAGGTGGACGGACCTTAAACCAGCCCCTCTGAACCAGATTTGAAAAAAAAAACTAAAAAAATTACCGATACGCCTCTACCGGTGTGTCGGGCATATCGATATTTTGAACCTTGGTTTAATCGGGTCTGGGGGTGGAGCCCCCAATGCAGCTGCTAAGCACACACACACACACACAAAAGAAAAGAAAAAATGCACAATCTTTCAAAAGACATGCGCCTAGGCTGAAGCACAAGGCAGACCAGGTGTATGCGTTTTGAAAGTGTTGCACCTAGGACCTAGACAAGGCACATAACCTAAAATGTGCCTCGCTTATGCGCCTAGGTGCACCTTTTAAATCACTAATGGACAGTGACATGGGAGTTGAAATCTAACATATATGCAAAGTCTGACTCAACAAGATGAGAAAACATGGACTAATGGACACAGGACACATCTATGGAAAAGTATATACTATTGAAATAGTTCATATTTCTTGAATTCTGACATTATATACCATCAAAAGGGATCTAAGATGTTGTGTTTGTTACCAAGTAACAAGTGATATGAAAATGGCATCTTGTACAACATCTGTTCATTTATGCCAAATAATGCTAGGAAAGGAAATGTTACATAGAAGTGACATCAAGAATCCATGGAGTGTCAGATTGTGGCGCATGCCCAACATGGAGACATCATCCCTTTAGGATAGTCAATGCAACATTTTTTATGGATAGCAACATTTATTTAATGCTTACCACCTTTCCTTTTCTAATAAATCATACCTACTAATTGAAGTGTTCCATATGAGAGGAGGGCTTGCAAAAGGTAGACAATGGGGGGAAAAGATTTATGGGGGGAAAACAAAGCTTCCTCTATTTCAAAGTTACAAGATTTTATGGGGGGAAAACACAAAAAAGCTAGCCTTGGTGACTTTGCAATTCTGTGCTAAAACTGAGGTCAATTTTAACACCCAACTGAAGATCAGAGCTAAGCATCAAGCAACCAAGGAGACAAAAAGCTTCTGGATAATCTAGCATGCAGTTGAAGGCATTCATAAGAAGAATAGACAGGTGCAATGGCACACAAAGCCATGCCCCCTTAGGTTTTCCATCATGCATAAATATATATTGAGCTAATCATCTAACCAGTAACCCCTTACCCCTCCAAGCATCAATGCACCTTTACATTTGTTTATAACTTAAAAAATAAATAAAAATAAATAAAAAAGATATTATTAAGAGAAATGACTTACAAGGTAACCAATAAGACAGCCAAACAGAGAAACAGCTATGTCAAGAAAATGCAAATAAGATTTACCTCTAAATTGTGTGACAAGTTCAACCCGCTACCTGTGAGACTTCGAACTCTATAGCCTCTACGATCCAGCCTCTAAAACAATGAGAAAGAATATCAAGGGGAAAATTTTATTAGTTAAAGGGGAAAAAGAACCTTCTCACGACAATAACCACCAAAAAACACAAAGAAAAGAAGCAAATAATCTTTAAAGTGTTGTATTTCACCATCATAGTTGAAAATTCGAATTTGCCTCCGTCAAAGAAAATGGCAATATACACTCGAAGAATCAATAAAAAACATGTGCATGAAGGGTAATAACAAAAATATAAAAATTCTGTTCAGAGCCTCCTAACTACAATTAATAGAAAAATTATTCCTCCTAATGTTTACTAAATTCAGAGAGTCGAAAAATGTATTCCCATTGCCATGGATCCAAAGCAAGACTTATGATACGAAAAAGCAAAGAAACACATACCAATATCAGATTCAGAACCTAATTGATCTGACAAAATTCTTAAACAACCAAACCATAGGCACTAGACCTAACTAAAAAAATGGATCAAACAAGGGGACCATAATTGCAGATTCACTTCCTTCTTCAAACCAGCAGAACCAGAAACCTGATCAAACCTATACACAGAGTAGGATATCACCTAATAAGTTTGTAAACACAGTGCTCACCACATCATCTCCAGCTTTAATCTCCACCTGTGGGAGCATAATGAAACAAGAATCCCGGCTTTCGGGAGTTGATGCTCTTCTACGTCCAGATAAAGAAGATCCCCTGTCTACCGATGATGACAAAGACCCAAGCTTTGACATACTGGTAACCGAAGGTGAACGGGCTGATGGAGAAGAAACCTTAGAAACAGTCTTCCTAAGGGTGCTGCTGCCACTACTGTCCAAGGATGAAGAAGGAACCTTCTTTGCAGAAGAAACCGATAGTGACGGTCGAAGTGTGGGCTTTTTAACAGAATCTTGCTTGCTGGCATCGGATTTTGGTGATGCTCTTGAAGTCCTAGAAGTAGGTGTGACTGGAGATGCCTTTTTCGTCTCAGAAATGTTCGTGGTATTCAGTACTTTTGTAGTGGCTGCATTCGACGCTTTTGTTGTAGCTGAAGGCAACGAAGCTCGTCTAATTTCGGTGGCTGATCGCCTTAATGGTTCCGAAGCAGAAGATGTCGCTCTTCTTCCTGCAACGTAATTAACATTCTCCTGCCGTTTGGCTACCGATACCGACTGTTTCTCTGTCAAGCCTCCAGTGCTATTTCTCCTCTTCAATGAAGTTGCATTTGAACTACTAATAGTAGGCCTAGTCAGAGTCGATTTGACCGCATTTGAACTCGAATCAGAAACTCTCGTTCCATCAACTCTTTTCCTGCTCAAAGTAGTTGGCCCTGAAGCTTTGGCTACCGTTGTAACACCCGCTTTTACAAGTTTCGAAGATTTCGTAGCACTTTCCACTGGCGAACCCTCCATTTTTCTCTAAAAGCACTATTTCTCCACCCAGTTCTGCAAGAAAGCCAAATAAAAGAGAACCTAATCCAGCTTCAATAAAGTAATCCCTAACCACATTTACTCAGAATCAACAAAATCAAGCAAAACCCCACTCAAAACATCCGAATTTACACCACGCAAACCGGTTCCAAGTCCAAAACTCCCAGTCCCAGCATCCACTTAAGCATGATAAAAACGAATACTTTTCGCCAATTCCATAGATCTGTGAAAAATCTCGAAGAAAATGCAGGTTTCTGAACTAGAACCCGAGTATGTTACATCGATCTAAGTAACTCAAGAAGAGAAAACAGAGAATCTGAAGCTATAAAATCCAAAATGCAACAGAAACAGCGAATACATTGTCGATCTTACCTTCCAGTCTTCGACTCACTCTAGATCCACTAAGCTCTCGCGAGGGATTAAACCATTGCCAGGGCCAAACAGTAAAAGTTGTTACTCTACGCTGCAATGCATGAGTACAGAAATGATAAACAGTACAGAAGTGAGAGAGAGAGACGGAGAGAGAATGTGTCTAATAAGACTTCTGTTGGCTTTGATATGGACTATCGTCTGAAAACCTGCTTATTTCAGTGCAGCATCGGCCGCACTTTTAAAAAAGAAAAACAAAAACAAAAAAGTGAAGAACAAAAGTGAGGACAGGGTAAAAAATCACTCCGCATCAAATTACTGTAATATTCCTGTTTGTTTATTGGCCTTTACTTAATTTTAAGGGATTTCTGATAACTATAGAGGTGACCATTCTACTTGTTATGACAAAATTACCCTCCGACAAGGCTTACCGGTCCCACATTTTATATGTCTGTGACTCTGTGAACCATGCTGAACTTGCAAGATTGGGGATGTGTGGGAAGTGTTGACAATCTACGGTCAGGATTGCAGATTTGTCATGATGAGGGATATGCAGGGGTATTTTAGAAAATTCAAAAAGTTTTGTGGAGGGAAAGATATTGCGAACGGAATCTGCCGTTTACAATGTAACGGTCCAAGGATACCAAAAAAATGCCCCTCCATTAACAAAATAGCCCACGGTTGGTGATTGACTGACTGGCGACTGCTTGGCTGCCAATATTTTTTTATCATTTTTCGTGAGGTTACGCGAGGTTCAGGTAAAATCTATTTTCCTTAAGCATCACTTATTATATAATTAGATAAGTGATACTCATGTTGGTGAATAATTTTCTGGTGAAAGTTGTCAATATTTAGATGGATAAGTTTGCTTAATAGTCATTATCTTATATACATGAGAAATAAAAAGAATATAAATAAATACATTTATTTAGATAAATATTTTTGAAAAGCATTTACTCGATTAAGTATTTTCTCAAAAAGCAAACCGGGCCTTAAATGATTAACTCTATGCTTTATTTTCCTAAAAATTCAAGTATGTACTTTGCAAACACGTTGTTGAATCAACTACCATGTCCCAACCAGCCATGGAAGCTGCACATTTGGAACATCTTCTCATCGATGATAAGTGAGATATTCCCAATGTGCGGCTTTATTTTAAATGTTTTGTTGGTATTATATATTTCTAAAAAAAGTCAGCTTCTAGACAAATAAGAGGAGATTATTGTCATTTATGCAAATGAGGCGGAATGCAATTTCATCCCTTACTTTTTGACACTAATAAGTGTGTACATGCTTTGAATATGATAATTTTATATGATGGTAATTATAATAATAATATACTTAAGATTTTCTATAAATTTTATGTATTTTTTTTGTTTTTTATTTTTAAACATATTCAAATTGCAAAACCCAAATGTGGTTGATTATATAATCACCTGCTTGGTTAGACTATTTTTTTTGTAGTGTTTTATCTTTTTGGTGTTTTATTTTTATTTTGTTCATTTATCAAATAAATGTAAGATTTAAGTAGAGGGAATTGAATGAGGTGAAAAAGAGTAATAGTTCAATTTACAGTTTAAACTTTGCAATTAAATATAGACTAAATTCAAAAATAAGTATTTTAGTTGTTGTTTTAGAAACCAAACCAAACTAGGCAATCAAACTGATTGGCTTAGGAATCAGTGAGGTCACCAATTCTATTTTGGCCTTGAGCCGCTATTTTACACACACAGACCAAAAAAAAACTATTGAAATGGTCAAAGAATTGTTGACCTTGGTGGTTTGATCGTTAAAATGTTTGACCATTTAACGGTTCTCGAGTTGCTTCAGATTAATTCCATTTTTTGTTTATTTTTAAATATAAATTAAATATATATATAACAACTACAGTGAATAAATCAAAAAATCGATGCAAGAGGCGAAAGATTAAATACCTGTCTTATATTCAAATCTAAAATACAACAATGAAAAACAATATGAGATTTGAGAGATAATTAAAGTGTTAGACAGTTTGTATGCCCTTAGCTCCAATCAGTTTTGATGTACTTTAGACATTTAGTGTAAATGAATAAAGTGCATGTTTGATTCATGTTGTGTGGTATGTTTTTGTGTATGACCCTTAAACTGGACACTTAATGAGACTCGTGTTAGTTTAAAATGTTCACAGCCAGTGGGTCGGTCTGGGAAAACCTATCCTGATAAGGCTGACACTGATGTGCCGCAAAGTTGGTTGGGGAGGCTTGTCTCAGTCGCTAGGGTGAGACCCGAGGTACATGTAGTGAGGGTTCAACTTAAAACCTTGAACCATACCAGATTTCTAGTATTGCCCTGTACTTTGGTGATGAGTGGACAAAACTGAAAAGTTACACCTGACCCCTAGACTCGATTATGATATTGCACTAGGTGGCGGATTGGGCTGTCTTTGATATGCCAATCAGTGAGATCCTTAGAGGGGGTCAAAACCTGGGTATGTTGGAATGGTTCATGAACCCATCTGAGTGGGTGATCATAGTGACAGGATCAGCCCCTTTGTCAGACAAAGGTAATGATTGGGGATGCACTATCTCTAATGGAAATCAAAAGCTGCCGGCAGTCGATTTCAACCGTTGGAATTTTGTTTTTCAAAATATATTTATAATGATATAATATATATGTACGATTTCAACTCGTTTGCAATAAGGTTTTAATCCCCGGGGTCCATCCTATAGGAGAATGCAGCATTGTGCCTTGCAGTCGAGGGAGAGGTCCTCTCTTGTCGGACAGTGTTTTGGATCATTATGGACTGAGAGGTTAAGTGTAAGGCCATTTAGGGTTATACCTGATGGGCTAATCTTGCATCTGCCCACAATCACTGGGTTTTTATAAGATGGCTTGGCCTATGGACCACTTAGTGTAAATGTTGGGCCCATAGAGTCCATGTGATGGGCTCAAGGGGTTCACAGAGCTTTCCAGTGAATTCGGCTAGGCCTTGTAACAGAGGCTGGATCGAACCCATGTGGCTGATGTGTAGATCAATGTTTGGGTCCCACGCCATACAAAGAAGCCCAACTGGGCAGCAGTTTGGAAGTCTATCGAGCACTTGATGCATATTGGGCCTAAAGCCCATTTCGAACTATGCTGATTTGATTAGTCACCTAAAGGAGCGGATATGAGGTTAGGTCAAGCTAAAAAGGATTGGGTCTTAACCCTATCCACTCATGGAGACCAAATTCAAATTAGGATTTGAATATGGTAACCTCATGATAAGATCATGAGTGGGCTTATCTAATATGCAAATAGGATTAAGAAGACTCCTTATCCAAATACAGATTTGGATTAGGATAACTCCTAATGAGATTATGATGTTTCTTAATCACTAAGAAAAGAGGATAAACCCTAATTTCGGATTACAATAATTCAAACCTTAAGGGTATTCGTAGAACACACTACATCTAGAGATAGGATCTCAGAGAAAATCCTAGAGAGAAGAAAGCTATTTGCCACCTTCTGCTCTAGCCCTCTTCTCCAGCAGCCGTCGCCATCTACTGCCAGTTCGTTTTCTCTGTAAGGGAAAGATCAAGAAAGGTTATTGATATCAATATTTGCTGAAAGGTTGATCGTGTGTGGTGCTCATTGCTTCCATCGAGTTCTTCAGAAGGACATGGTTCGTGGGGCGAACACTGCTGGTTTTGCTTCATTATCATTGTGTCATCTTCAGTGGGAGCGGTTCTTGAGAGTTTCTTTGGGCGTGAACACCGACATTGGGAGATACTGTTTCTCCGAATTAGATATATCCTTTCCCTTCTCTTTTGGTTTAGATCTTGTTCGGTTTTGGTTCAAATCAGATCCTAGTACTGTATTCTAAATTTAGGGAATATGATTCCCAGTTGGAAGAAAGGTAAGAAATTTTTTAAATTCGTCCACCCATTCCGCACCCTTTTGGCGTCCATATGGTGGAGCTTACCATTCTTTCATAAAGATATAAGAGAAATGTATGAAGAGGGCAAACAATGTTATAACGGTGGTGATGATGAATATAGAGATAGTTATTGACGACGCTTCGTTATCTTATTCTTCTCTTTTTTTTTCTTACTTATCAGCTTTAACCAACTACCTCATTCTCAAAGCCATACACTCATATCTCATAATAATGTATGTATATGGTGGACTTTTAACCCAATCGTAATCTAACAATAAAACTAAAAAGTTACATTATATTTTATATCTTACTAGTTTGATCCACCCAAACTAAATAGTTGAACTAATGACATGATAATGGGAATCCAAAGTAGTTCATTTTCTAGGTCAATTTTTAAGCATTGATTTTAATCAAAAGAAAGTTCAACAATTTTATTAATATTTTTAGTAGCAGTGTAAATATAGAATTATATATGTGTTCAATTTTTTTTTGCATTTTTTTGTGTGTAAAAATAATTTTGATATATCACACTTACTTTTTGTTTAATATGATAAATACATGATATGCATGTGCCTGAATGCTTTTTTTTTTGCAAAATTTATGTATTTTTATATTTATTAGCTTTTATTTTTATTTATGTCATTAAAGATTAACACATTTAACCCGAAAAGTTGAAATATTTATTATTAATTTTTATTTTCAAATTTTGGTAAGTTATAAGTTATGTATTTCATTTACATTATCAATAAAAAAAATTATTGTTTATTGCACTTATTTTTTAATTTGATTAATAAAAATATCATAAATGCATTTCATTTTTCCTATATTTTTTGTAAACTTTTATATTTATTTATATTTTAAAATTTTGATTACCTAACAATGACTTCATAGGTTGATCAATTTGCTTTTGATGGTTGAATTGCTTAGCTAACACTTGGACAAAGAATAGTTTTGTTTTTCAGTGAGTTTTAAAATATACGGGTTTAAATTGTTAAAAATATTGACATATATCTAATTAGTAGCATTTATTAGTGAAAAAAAGACTTAAAAATATAAGACTTAATAAGAGAAAAATGGGATTTAATACCTTAAGCATAAGACTTAATGAGAGGGGATTAAATGAGGTAGAAAGTAATAATTAAAATTAATTTTCAACCCTTAAAATTAGAGATTGATTAAATACAGAAATATGGCCATTATAGTAGCCATTAAAATTATAATAAAATAACTTTTATATCCTTTATCAAACAAAGAAATAAAAAATAATTTTAATCAAAAAAATTTCACATTACACCCATACTTTTATATATAATAATAAATATAGATTTATGTCCTAAAATGATTACAAAAAGAATCAATGGAGCCACTATAGGCACTAAGCCTCTCTTGCGTCAGATCGGAATTTTAAGAGTACAATCCGACGCCATGTTATCACGGCCGCGAAGGCTAAATGGGAACGTTTGGCTGCAGGAATATGCCCATTTCGAATTTTTGATGGGCTCATGGGCATCGGTTTTCGGCAACCCTAAAAGTTGCCTTTCGTAAATAATTCATGGAACCGAACCTTCCCAGTTTGGAAACAGGAGCTGGCACGCATGCCACCGCCAAGATCAAGGCTCAACCTTTGTCTTGGAGCCGGAGAACGGGGAGCTGTCTCTCTGTCTGTCGTACCCTTGTTAGATTTCGTTCTTCCCGCCCATCCAGTTTAAAGGCGTCCAAAGTGAGCCCAAATCGTTCATTCAAATGCCAGGCTCATATCTTGAACACGTCAACGTGGACAGATAAATAATCAATTTACTTAATATTAATTAACGGAATTAATTAATTAATAGTCGGACAAGTTGACTGTAATTAAGATTAAAGATGATTCGATTATAGCCATGATTAAGAGAGATTAAATGACGAACGATTATGTGTTTGGGTGACTTCATATAGAACTACATTTATTATTTGTATTGACGCTTGGAAAAATAAAGACCATTTATTAGTAGTTCAAATTTCCAAGTAACCCGCCTTGACTTAAAAGGGGATTGGACTTTTTCAACAAATAGGGTTGCTTCTCAAATGTATGAAGTGTGATTGGGGCATTGGGCTGATCATCCAAACAGCCCTCATCTTCTTCATCACACTCAAATCTTTCTCTTTCTTTTTTTTTTTTTTTTTTTTTTTTTTTATATATTTTCTTGTTTAGATAAATCCATCACAACCAAACCATACTGCATTTGCCCCCTCAAAAAGCTTATAATTGCTTGTAGGGGTGGAGTTGGTGTACCTTCCACCCTTTTCTTTTTACCACGTAGAGACGTTTGATTTAGACTATATATGCATATAATGTATTAGTGAATTTAGTGGAGACCGGTGTAATTAAATACTGGTTAAATAGTTTATTTACAAAATTATGCCAATTTACCTTTTATTTTCCAATACTTATTAGTTATTAATATCCTTTTTCCAATTTATAATCTTTTATTTTCCAATATAAATATTTTAATCAATGATTTCCTTTTCCAAAATTATATTAATTTATCTTAATGCACTACTACATTTTGATTTCAATTCCCAAAATATAACACATTACACTAATTTTTGATAATTAATAATTAAAAATAAAAAGTTGATAATTCACACTAATTTCTAATAAATTTCAATAATTGCTGATTTAAAACTCAAAAGATAATAGTAAAATACAATAAATTACACTATATATTTTTTTTTTGTAATTGTACACTAATTTATGATAAATTTCAACAATCAATATTAGAAATCGGAAAATGGCAATAAATTATACTAACAAATGAAATATTAAATAACAATAAATTACACTAATTGTTGATAACTCTAAACTAATTTCTGGTAGTTTCCAAAATTTAATGATTAAAAATCAGAAAATGATAGTAAATAATTACTCTTCTTACAATTTTCAAAACTTAATGTTAAAATTTAGAAAATAATAATAAATTGCAATAAAAACTTACATTTTAAATAATAATAAATTACACTAATTTCTGATAATTTTCAATAATTAATAATTAAATATCATAAAATAATTTTAAACTATAGTAACATTAAATTGCACTAATTATTAATTTTTTATAGTTTTACACTATTTTTTGGTAATTTTGTATGATTAATGATTAAAAATAGAATATAAAAGTAAATTACAATAAAAAATAAATATTAAATAACAATAAATTAGACTAATAATTTTCAATAATCAATGATTAAAAATCAGAAAATAATAATACATTGCACTAATATTCTTTGATAACTTTAAATTAGGGATTAGTGTCGACTTGGGCTGGTTTGCGCTTAAGGAGGTCTCCGTACGGTGAAGCAGTTCATCAGGTCATGGTTGGTGGATTGATGGGAATCGCATCACTAGGGACCATGCCTATCTTTTTCTTGGTTGACACGAGAGGGTGGGGGAGGTAAGATTATGACTCGGTCCTCTACAAGCTTATCCATGATCATTATGACCTCATAGGGGGTGGATTCGAGCCGAGCCGAGCCAAATACTTGGCTATTCGAGCTTGGCTCACTGAATTTGTGTTAGGCTTGAGCTCAAGCTCGGATTGGTTCAAACCTTGCAAGTTCAAGCTCGACTCAGCTCGGTTTAAAGCTTGCAAGTTCAAGCTTGGCTCTACTCGAGCTTGACTACAAGTCAAGTTTCTTCTAAAAAATAAAAAATAAATATAAAAATATTTTTTATTTTACATACAAAAAATAAGAATTAGAAAAATTATTTATTATTATACATGTAAAAATAAAAAATATACATATAAAAATGCATTCTTTTACATACAAAAAATAAAAATTATAAAAATTATTTATTATATATATTTATGTATATGTGTATGTATGTATGTATGTATGTATGTATGTATGTATGTATGTATGTATGTATGTATGTATGTATGTATGTATGTATGTATGTACGTATGTACGTATGTACGTATGTACGTATGTATGTATGTATGTATGTATGTATGTATGTATGTATGTATGTATGTATGTATGTATGTATGTATGTATGTATGTATGTATGTATGTATGTATGTATGTATGTATGTATGTAATAAAAAATATTTATTTATTATACTAGGCTCGATTAGGCTCGCGATCCTCATGAGTCAAGCTTCACTCGATTAGCAAATGAGTCTATATATCAGGCTCAAACTCGGCTCGAAGCTCGGTTTAAACCAAATCAAGACGAGCTTTTCACGAGCTAAGCTCAAATAGTTCATGAAAAATTTGGCTTGTGGCCACCCCTAGACCTCACTATTGTTGCATCCGAATTGTGGTGGTGGTCTGTCATCATGTCTCCCTTGGCTTCCAAGTCTGGAATATGGGGTTTGACCAGGTTTACAATTGGTGCATTGTTTGCGATCAACCGCGTATGCTTCTTGTTGCGGCTATTGGCAAGGTAGGCCAATTCTGTATTGTTGGAAGCTTGGTGCAACAGCTGTTCTTGTGGTCCTTTCTACATAGTGCCAGAGTTGGTTGAAGCTTTCCAATTCGATGTTTTCAATTCCAATTTGGTACGTCAACTACATCCCCTGAACGCACTGCTCGATGAAGTTCTTTTGTGAGGCATGTTCGTAGAATACTGTGTGTGTCTGTTGGAATTGCACAGTGGAAATAATGTAATCTGTACGTGCACGAAAAGAAAATAAAAAGCAGATAGCAATAGAGAAAGAAAAAAAAAGAGAGAACATCGGATTTACGTGGTTCGGCCAAAATGCCTATGTCCATGGGCAGCAGCTTGAAGCTTCCTTCTTACTATAAACAGGAGAAAATACAAATATGACCTCACTGAAATCACACCCGTACCCGACACTCAATACACCCAAACACAATACTCCTCTCAACACACTGCATACACTACACACTGAAATAAAATGGAGTATATTTTTAAAATAACATAGGGGGGACCCCTATTTATACTTGAGCTGAGGGGTATAATGGGGTTTTTTAAAAATATTCTTCAACGTTAAGTAAACAACAAAATGGTGTGCCACCGAACAGAACAGTGTGCCACCGTTCAATATGGTGGGCTCAGCTCGGTGGGCCACCGATTGTAAATTCGGTGAGCCACTGACTGGCCCACCTTTTTTTACTTTTCAACATTCTCCCACTTGAAGACAATTTTCATAGTGAAAAAACTTGCTCGAGAATAGCTGCCGATCATCTCTTGCTATGTGGCTTCAAGTTCCAGAGAAGTTCTGCACTAGATGAACTTCTCTCTCATCACCGGCTTTGTTAATATATCAGCAACATTGTTGTTAGTGTGGATCTTCTGTAACGAGATCTGCCCATCTTCAACTACCTCACGAACAAAGTGGTACTGTACATCAATGTGTTTAGTCCGTGCATGAAAGACAGGATTTCTTGCTAAGTGTAATGCGCTTTGACTGTCACAATGAATAGTCACCACTTCTTTATTGATGTGGAATTCATCAAGCAACCTCTTTAGCCAAATACTTTCTTTGCATGCTTGTGTAGCTGACATATATTTTGCTTCTATTGTAGACACTACAGATTGCAATTTTGATGCCCAGCTCACTGCACCATTAGTTAAAGAAAACACATAACCAATAGTTGATTTTCTATTATTGCGATCTCCTGCATAGTCTGCATCCACATAACCAACTAGTTTTAAGCTTTGACCACTATAACAAATAGAGATTTCAGAAGTACCCTTCAAATACCGAAGGACTCTCTTCACCGCAGTCCAATGATCTCTTCTTGGATTTGCCATAAACTTATTGACTGCTCCCACTACTTGTGCAATGTCTGGTCTGGTGCACACCATGGCAAACATAAGGCTCCCTACTGCTAATGAATATGGTATGTGGGACATCTTTGTCTTCTCAGCTTCAGTGCTAGGTGATTGTTCCGAAGACAACTTGCAACAAACAGAAAATGGGATACTGACTGGTTTGGAATCTTGCATGTTGAAGCGCTACAAGACCCTTTGAACATAACTCTTTTGAGTTATCCAAACTTTCCTGTTCTTTCTGTCCTAATATACCATAATCCCAAGAATCTGATTAACCGCCCCCAGATCTTTCATGTCAAACTCCCTAGCTAAACGAGCTTTCAGTGTTGAGATACTTTCTTTATCCAGTACCTGCAATTTGCATGTCATCAACATATAACAACAAAATGATGAAATGATCATTACCAAAGTATGTGTAGGCACAATGATCTGCTTCGCATTTGCTAAAGCCCAAGCTCACAATGAAGGAATCAAATCGCTTATACCAACACCTTGGTGCCTGTTTTAGACCGTAAAGTGATTTGGTCAGCTGACAAACCAGATCCTTTTTGTCGTTCTCGACAAAGCCTTCAGGTTGAGTCATATAAATCTCTTCTTCAAGATTACCATGCAAGATTGCAGTTTTAACATCTAACTACTCCAGCTTCAAGTCAAGTACTGCAGCCATACTCAATAGAATATGAATAGTACTTAATCGAACAACAGGAGAAAATATTTCGTTGAAGTCGATACCTGATCTCTGAGCATATCCTTTTACAACTAGTCGATCTTTGTATCTTTCGATATTCCCGCTAGTATCCTTTTTGAGTTTGTACACCCATCTACAACCAATGGCCTTTCGATTCTTAGGTAGTTTGACTAAGTCCCAAGTTTTATTTTGCTTTAGAGCTTCCATTTCTTCCTCCATTGCCATTTGCCAATGACGAGCATTTGGACATTTGCATGCTTCCTGGTATGAACAAGGCTCATGCTCTTCTGTAATGCAAGCATAAGCTGTTACATAATCCTGAGGCCAGACAGGAGGTCTTGTAGCTTTCCTTGATCGACCTTGATCACCATGAGTCTTTCCTTCAAAAATTTCAATGTGCTCTTCAGGTACATCAACAGTTGTATCAATTTGTTGCTTTTGAATCTTTTGAAAAGATTCCACTTCAACTTTCTTTGTTGTCTTAGAGCTTGATTCTTTTTGCATCGAATCTTCATTGAAGACAACATCTCGGCTAACAACTATCTTGTGGGCAGTAGGATCCCATAATATGTATCCCTTTATACCTTCTGCATAGCCAAGAAAAATACACTTTTTGGATCTTGCCTCTAGCTTGGTCCTTTGCTCCTTAGGAATCCAAACATAAGCATCACAACCAAATGTACGTAGGAAAGAATAATCAACAGGGTTTCCTGACCATACCTCTTCTGGAATTTTGCAATCAAGTGCCGTAGTGGGAGAGCAATTTACTAGGTAACATGCCGTATTGACTGCTTCTGCCCAAAAGTACTGCTCCAGCCCAACTGCACTCAACATGCTTCTAGCTCGATCCATAAGTGTACGATTCATCCGTTCAGCAACTTCGTTTTGTTGTAGAGTTTGTGGAACCGTATACTGTCTCAGAATGCCGTGCTCATTGCAAAATCCTTTAAATTCTTTTGAGGTATATTCTTTCCCATTGTCGGTTCTTAGACACTTAATTCTTTTCCCCTTTTGATTTTCAACTAGAGCTTTGAACTTATTGAAATAGGAAAAAGTATCACTCTTCCGTTGGAGTAAATATACCCATACTTTCCTGGAGAAATCATCAGTAAAAGAAACAAAGTATAATGAACCTCAAAGAGATTCCGTAGTAGCTTCCCACGTATCAGAGTGTATTAGATCTAATACCTCTCTACTCCTAGCTTTAGACTTGTGAAAATTAGCTCTATGGTGTTTCCCAAATAAACAATTTTCACAGAAATTCAAATCAGTAGATTTTAAACCAGGAAGAAGATTTTGATCAAGAAGTACCTTAAGTCCTTACTTGCTCATATGACCCAAACGTCTGTGCCAAATCATGACAGAATCGGTCACAGCATTTGCAACGATGGCATCGTCGACCATGGTATCCCCGATCAAGTGGTATAGCTTCCCTTGTAATTTTCCTTTTGCAATTACCATAGCTCCTTTACTGATCTTCAATTGGCCCTTTTCTCCAGAAAACTTGTAACCGTCTTCATCAAATTTTCCCAGTGATAGGAGACTCTTTCGCAGTTCAGGAACATACCATACACCAGAGATTGTACGAGTGATGCCGTCAAACATAGTAATTCTAACATCTCCAAATCCCACTATTTTGCATGTGCTATTATCGCCCATGTAAATAGTCCCACCATTGCACGATTGGTATGTGTAGAACCAATCTCTGCATGGCGTCATATGGAAAGAAGCACCAGAATCTAATATCCAGTTATGCTTTAAATTTTCACAAGAATCAATAGACAGTACCTCATCATCTTCTGATGAATCACTTCCTTCTGCGATGTTTCCTTGGGAATTATTTGAAGCCGGATCTTTGTCAGAGTTGGGCCGATTTTGCTCTGCTTTGGATTGTCAACAATCTTTTCGAAGGTGCCCCTTCTTACCACAATTCCAACACTTGAGTCATTTCTTGTTGCCTCTTGACTTGGATCTCGTTTGATTTTTGATAGAGCAGTTTCTCTCATTCGATCTACCTCGTACCATCATTGCATCACCTGAAGAATTCTCACCAACTTTTCTACGAGATTCTTCCGTAAGCAACATAGAAATAGTAGATTCTAATGACAGATCTTTAGTATTGCTCAAATTCATTATCAAACTATCCAAAGTGTCTGACATAGAACAAAGCAAAAGAGCAACATTTTCTTCGTCATCAATACGTACCTCTACAGCTGCTAATTTGCTTACTAGAGTGTTGAACTTATTCAAGTGTACTTGCAAAGAGGCTCCGTCCTTCATCCTTAGATTGTAGAGTTGTCGCCGGAGAAAGATTTTGTTGGACATCGATTTCCCCTCGTAGAGATTCCGCAACTTGTCCCATAAACCTTTGGCAGTGGTTTCCTCAGACACGTTGAATAGAACCAAATCTTCTAAAGCAAGAAGAATATCAGCCATGGCTATCTGGTTTTTCTTCTCAAAATCTTCGCCTTTCATATCAGTAGGCTTCTTCTCTTTTCCTTCTATGGCAATTGCACAATCTTCTTTCACCAACACAGCATGCATCTTCAGCTTCCAAATTGCATAGTTGAATCCGTTGAATTTCGGTATGTTGAACCGGGTAGAGCTCGAACTTGCCATATTCAACACGTGCAATACTAGAACAGCAAATACAGATTTTGGCAGAATCCCGGAACAGAACCGTGTGGCTCTGATACCAATTGTTGGAATTGCACAGCGAAAATAATGTAATCTGTACGTGCACAAAAAGAAAATAAAAAGCAGATAGCAATAGAGAAAGAAAAAAGAAAGAGAGAACACCAGATTTACGTGGTTCGGCCAAAATGCCTACGTTCACGGGCAGCAGCTCGGAGCTTCATTCTTATTATAAACAGGAGAAAATACAAAGATGACCTCACCAAAATCACACCCGTACCCGACACTCAATACACCCAAACACAATACTCCTCTCAACACACTGCATACACTATACACTGAAATGAAATGGAGTATGTTTTTAAAATAACATAGGGGGACCCCTATTTATACTTGAGCTGAGGGGTATAATGGGGTTTTTTAAAAATATTCTTCAACGTTAAATAAACAACAAAACGGTGTGCCACTGTTCAATATGGTGGGCTCAGCTCAGTGGGCCACCGATTATAAATTCGGTGAGCCACCGACTGGCCCAACTTATTTTACTTTTCAACAGTGTCGATTTCTGGAATTGCATTACATAGGCCAAGTGGTCTTCCCCAAGGCACCGTCAAATACTGTGTGTGACACTATTGGGATGCTACATACCCGATAGCATAAGGTTTGTGAAGAATTCTACTTGAGTATGGTTTTTGAAGGAGGGTGGAGGCTTGGGACTTGTTTTGGTTGGCCTCTATTAAATTTGAACGTACTGGCATAGTTCGGCTTTTTGTTATATCTACCAAAGTTTGGGGGAGGGCATAGGAAATATGGGTTGTTTTTCCCGTCTTTTATGCTGCGAAGGCTGAGCCATGGGTGTCTTGGTGTTGGGGATTAGACGGTCATGGGTTGACAATCCTAGGGTGTGTGGAGTGTTGGAAAAGTGGGCCAATCGGGGTAAGGGGTGAGTTCTTGGGTGCAACCGTGCGTTAAAAAAGCAACTACAACATCTGTCTTATCTTCAAATGTTGTCATGCTATCCGTCTGATGTGGTACCTCTTCGAACTCATTGACTTTGTAAGATAGGAATTCTATGTCTGCATGGTTCCCTGACTCCGGAGGAATCAAGATCGCAGTCTCCTCGTTCTATATGAATTCCTGGTTTTTCAATTGCTTGTTCTCAGATAGGAGAGAGTTTTATTCTTTTAGCGGCTATCTCTGTGATTATGGAAATAATGGGAGATTCTAATGTATGTAGAGTGGTAAGGCAATGGTCCTCGAAGGATAGAGGATGGCCGGAGGTCTATGTGGATGGGGGAGTCTGAATGAGGAGGAAGATAGTGTGTAGTAAAGGAAGGGAGCAAGAAGGCTAGAATTCAAGGATTCTCCTAAGGATCTCAAGATTGATCTTTGTGGAGGTCTTTGAGTCTCTAGCTCCCTTTTATAAAGAGATTGCCAAGGCTATAATGAGAAACATACAAATAAAAACTTTTCTCACTAGGAAAGTGAATCACAATCCTCTGAATACCTAGCGGGTAAACCTTATTGGCATTTTGCCATGTGTCCAATGAGGATCTTTTGAGAGTGGGATTCCCCTTCTCTTAGAACTCTCACATGGCACATTTTTTGTTACAGCCCTTTCACACCTACTCACAGTCACATGTTAGGGGTAAAGTTCTTATGGGTGATGAGATGTTTCGGTGACATGGCTTAGTGTGACAAGGTGACTCCTCGTAGGCCATCACAACTATGCGCAAGGCGAGTCATTGTAGGCAATCGCAGCTACTCGTGAGGCAAGCTCTATTCACTAAAGCTCCAAGTGGCCATGATCGAAGAATATATGACATCGCACGTATACATGATTGTCTTTTTCATGTTAGAGTGATTTTTTATCATTGCAAAGGTTCGTGATTGTGCTTGTTTGGAAAATTTGTTGGCAAGCACAATGCTCATCGTACGTGCTATGGTAATCATCTCTATATCATTATGTTCCTCATCACAATCCCTGCAATGCTTCTCTACATGTACTTACACTAAGTTTGGAAACTTGAGGTCTACTCTTTAACCTCAGGAGTCAACTACTTGAGCCCTCCAAAGGGTATTGTCCCAAGTAGTCAACTACCGCAAGTATGATAGTCGATTGGTTGTGATAGCTAAGACTGGGTACACCAAGCAATTGGATACTTAACTTTGATAATCGAGTACTAGAGAAAAAAGATTATAGATCGTGTGTGATTCGACTATCTAGCCTTAGGAGTCGACTTCTAGAAGATCCTATCAAAATTCTTCAACTTTGACAACTGAAGTAGTCAATTACTTTGCATAGATCTTACCTAATTGTTCTTACCTACTTTGCACAGATCTTACCTAATTGTTCTCTATGTTTGAACATTTGAAGACTTTAATGATTCTTTCATCTCCTAGAAAGCCATGGAAATGGTTGAAAATCATCTCTTAAAATTTCTAATAAAAGAAAGGAAAATTTTCTTAAAGTATCCATAAGTTTTAGGAAATTGACTTATTCACCCCTATTGTTTAGAAATTGACTTAAAGTATCCCTAAATTTTCTGATAATTGACTAAATGCTCCTTGTCATTAGCATTTGTTAATGGAAAGACGGAAAAGACTATTTTACCCATCATTCGCCTTTAAATTTTTAAAATGAAACATTTGAATAAACTTGATGTTAACGGAAATGCAAGCACCAAACCTACTGCCCCACACCCTTGACTGTCATCTCTTCAGTTTTTTTTTTTTTTTTAGTTTTATGGTGAAAATTAGTGGCCCATGCCTTAGTTTGTCCCACCAGGGTTAGCTGGTTTTGGAGGCGCTCTTATTGGTATTGTTTCTTCTATGCTGGTGGTGTTTCTATAGTTGGGGTTTGAGGTAGCAAGTGGCGAGATGAGTCTGGGAAGACCGAAGGAGTTGAGTAACGATTGCTTGACAAGATGGTCTATGGATGGCGGAGACTAAGAAGATATGGATGCAAATGAAGTGGATTGAATTCAAATCAGGCTGTATTCGAATCCAAACTGAAGATCCGATCGGATCTCATATGCAATTAGGATGATGGAAATCTGAATCTCATCTGCTCCAATTTCATTTTTAAAAAATTAATAAATTATTAAAATAAAAAGAAAATATAATAACTTAAATAAAGGTGGGTTAGCAGTTGTTTTGGTATTGATACTAGTAATAATGGTGGTCGTGTTGGTGTGAAGACATGATAGAGGAAGGGGGGAAGGCCATATGGATTTGAGTGGGAGAGCCAAGTGTGAACAAAAAAAAAAGTTTTGGGTAGACAAAAGATAACTTTAAGATCAATGCTCATAAAAATTCCACTTTACTTTTAGTCTGTCTATATGTATTTTTGTGTTGTGATTTTGGTAGATGATGATACCAACAACACATGCATCTGGATGAGAGTACCTTACTCTTAAATTTGGCAAAATCCAATTGGTTCTAGTAGGCCCCAACACCATTGATGGGTCCCTATATGGCTACATACAATACAACAACCATCAGTCCACGCCAAGTTAATTTGGTATACCAATGGAATAGTGGTGAGAGTGAGACAGCCGTTGGATCAAGTGAGACAATCCAGGCTTGCCATCCAAACAATGGCATTCAGTTTTCAAAATTTCCGATTGAAAATTTCAATCGGGTTTGGTTCTCAAGCACTACAAATGTAGGCTTTCTAATGGGGAGATGAGGGAAAGAGGAGAGGAGGGAAAAGGAAATCATGGGTTGTGGATGAATATGTTAAAATTTCAAATTTTGTTGATGCTAAGCTCTAATCTCTTTTGAAGTTTGTTGAACTATATTTTGAAAATTAAAAGAAAAATGGAGGGCAAAATCTGCCACATAAGGGTAATATTAGGTTTAAAAAAAATTCTATGCGTCACGTGGTGTTACATATGAACGGATTGTGATGAAAATTAATGGACACTACTAACAACAGGGGAGGATTTTGTCAACTGTCAAAAAACTTAGGGTACTTTAAGACAATATACAAACAGTAGGGATGAAGTTAGTCAATTTCCTAAAACTTGGTGAGTACTTCAAGAGATTTGCCCTAAAAGAAAAAGGTGTTTTCAATAACTCCATAACAGCCATATGAGTTCTTCCATCGAGTTATGGATAGATAAACAAGTTTTCTACTGAAGAAGAATAATAAACCAAGTGAGGAAAAAGTAGTAAGAAAAAGGTGATTAAAAGGAAAGAAAAGGTCTGAAAAGAGATTATGAGATTAAAGAGTGTTATCTTTACGAGAAAAAGAGAAAATTGATTTATGCTTGGTTGTTTTCTAACTAAGAAACTTAAAATCTCTTCAAGTGCTAAAGCCCTAGCTTTACTTGTGCACATCTTGCATTTGAATAGTTTGCTTATATTTGAATGTTATCCTTTTGAGGTACTATGTTGGTTTAAACTTTTATTCGTTCATTATCTTATTGTATTTAAGGTTTAATTTGGAAGGAGTACAAGTATAAATACGGGTTAAATACTTAAAGTTTAGCAAATGGACAAAAACTTACCCTATTATTTAAAAAAATTACTTAAAGTACCCCCAACTTTTTTAACAATGGACAAAATAATCCTTTACCATTAGCTCGCCTTTAATATTAGCTAACATGGGATGCCATGTGACATATTTATTTTCTTAAATTCATAAACAACCCTTTTATGGTAAAAAATACCCTTTGACCTTTGATGACGATTTCTCTTAATCTCTTTTTCAGACAGTGGTGAAAGGCATTTGCTTCACTTCAATGACATTAGAGCTATGAGACAAAGACACTCATTTCTTTTCAACGGCACCAGAGCTACAAACACAAGAACATAATGGATCTTCAGAATAGTTGAGAGTGGGTGTGGCCACTATTTTCAAATCGGACCGGACTGGAAAAACCAAGAATCGGTCACTTGACCAGTTCTGTATTCCTCCAAAACCGCTTTTTCCTCTAAAACTGTTGATTTTGGTCAGCAAACCGTTGAACCAGCTGGTTAACCGTTCGAACCGTTTGAACCATTCAAACGGTTTTGATCGTTTTCCAATTATTTATTTATTTTTTTATTTTTTGTCAGAACGAATCGACCGTTCAGATCGAACGGTTGGACCGTTCAAACTAGTAACCGGACCCCTGACTGATTCGGTCACCGGTTTGTTTTTAAAAACCATGGGTGTAGCCGTGTGGGAGACAGGTGTTTAAAATTTTAAACTTGAGGCCATGAAATCTTGCTTCCAAATTTCAAGCATTAAGAGCCTATCAATGAGAGGATGGGAGAGTGGATCGAGGAGGTAGGCAACAAAAGAGGAGGAACATATTTTGTAAAGTGCTTGGATTTGTGAGGTTTGAATGGGAAATTATTCGGGCTGATTTCTCTCTCAAACAAGCAAATTAGGAGAATAAGATCCATAGCTCTCCATACTCCCTCCCTTTCTTTCTAAAACTTGGATGGGCTTCTTTCCTAAACTAGCCCATTTTGACTCCAAAACCTGTAGGATTTCTCCTTCCACGTGTTTTGATTTTCAATCTCTAAAACCTCCATACTCCTTCTCCATACACTTATCCTTAGTTGTAAAGCTACCCCCATAAAAGCAAACTTTTTTAACATTCCACATCACAACAAGTGTGCGAGTATTCTCATCTATGGGATACATAAGCAGAAATGTGTATGTGAGAGAGAGTGAGAGAGAAGAGTGGTTGGGCGATCTGGTTTTGGGACTTCGATTTGATTTTTCTGATAGGCATCCGACATCTAGAATTGTTAGGGCAGATTTGGTTTTGGGGCTTTAGATCTGATTTTTCTTATAGACATCTAACATGTAGAGCTTTTAGGGCACATCTAGAAGGAGATCTCGTTAGACTACCTAGTTTTCTTTTGAAAACCTTGCTTTTTTCCCTTTGTAGCAAGCACGTCGACTTCTGGCGATTAGGGTTTGGGTGGTTGAGTCTTGTTCCTTTCGTGTTGTTTCTAGGAAAGCTTTTTGTAAGAGTAAATATTCTCTCACTAAAGCTTTTCCTTCCCATAGATTATAAGATCAAAATAGTCATTTTCCATCATTGGTATGTTTTGCAATTTTTAATTTGTTAGTTCTTTACTTAACGAAAGGTCAAGATTGCCATTTTACCTTTCTAGTCAATATTTAACGGTTTTGTCCATTGTCATAAAATCTAGGGGTACCTTAGGTAATTTGTTGAACTGTAGGTAAATTTTTGCTCATTTGCTAAACCATAGGGGGTGCCTTAAGAATTTAACACTGCACAAATACACACAAAATAATACTAAATACAAGGTTTTATAATCTACATATTTGTATTTGTACTCCTTCCAAATTGAGCCTAAACAAGTAGTGGATTTTTAGATGGAATTGTTGTGTATTCTAGGATTGAACAAGGAAAGGTATGAATAGCGCCCTCAAGCCTCTTTGGTAATTGTAAGAGGTCTTGTTGGCATC
This sequence comes from Nelumbo nucifera, assembly GCF_055504915.1. Classification (NCBI taxonomy): domain Eukaryota; kingdom Viridiplantae; phylum Streptophyta; class Magnoliopsida; order Proteales; family Nelumbonaceae; genus Nelumbo; species Nelumbo nucifera. The sequence continues at coordinate 74,089,939 of NC_142651.1, forward strand.
TGGAAAGTCCAACTAAATAGTGGAGTTGAAACTCACAGTGGTGTTCTTGGGGAGAGGACGTAGGTTTTGAATAGTTGAACCTCTATAAATTTTGTGTGCTTTTTGTAGATACTATTTTTGTATTTATTCTTGCACTCACTGTTCTATTGCTTTCTATCTTTCTATTCTTGCATGTATATTAGAAAGAGGGAAGACTATACAATTTAAAGCACAATTCACCCCCTCCTGGGTTAGGCCACCTACATAATGTCATGAGTTCAAGTTTTGCCATTGTTATTTTGAAATTACCATTAATCAATTTTGGCCAGTTTCTACTAATTTTTATTTCTAGGGTAGGACTGAACTGACTAGTGCCTCGAGTCATAATTCAACCGGTCTATTTGTTACATGAAGCTAGTAAAGAGAAAGTAAGCCATCTGTTAAGCTATACTAGAAAACTCAAAAAATATTATATATAGATATGCTCTCTTTTGCTTCTCTTGAATATTGTTGTTTCTTTCATTTATTTATTTATAGCATTAATAGAACATGGGTTAAGACTAACCCAAGAACCTAACATCCAACCACAACCTAGCTACCTACTTCACCCTAACAAAGAGGACTTTCTTCTGTTATGGTGGAAACCCCATCAAGGCCCTAAGTTTTAGGTATGTGAACTTTGAGAAGGAGAAATTAGTTAATGTTTTCTCAATTACCATCCCATCTTTCTATTTATTTCTAAGTTCTTATATGTTATTAAAAAAATACTTCATTCCACTTATAGGGCTTGTTTTTCCTCAATTATTACTAGTTCTTGGTAATGGTAAATGATTAATATTTAACATCTCAATTAGAACCTTATTTGTCTTCTCATTAATGTATAAAATCAACAATTTAGATTTGTTCATGGCATAAGCCTAGCCTTTTCAACCCTAATTCTATCTTAATCAATATATCTAATTTTTTTTTTTAAGTTTTAACCTATCCAAATAAAGGCATTAAGATAAACCAAATAAAAAACCCTAGCTAAAGACCCTTATATTATTTTCACAAATTCTTATGTTAGTTTTAAATTGTCATAACTCCACACTAATAAAACTAATACTAAAAAGACAAAACTAGCTATAGAATCTTGAATCTCTTTTTTGCCATCATACATCAAAGCCACATATTATTTATTACTTTTCAAATTAAAACCCCATCGTGAGATGATAAAAACATTAACAAGGATTAAAATGAATCATGACTCAAGTACCTAGATCTACAAAAGAAAAGATAATTAGCATACTAATCAATATAAGTTTTGTTAAAATATTTATATTATGACCTCTTAGATTGTTATTGCAATTGTATAATGTTTTTCATCATGGTAATACATTGCCTTCATCATCATTTAAGTCTTGTTAGCTTGTCCAAATACCAATAATATCCTTTGTCGAAGATTGTTTGCTCAAAAGAATTATTAAATAGAGATTGAGAAATTCACCACCAGCATTTATTATAAGCCAACAAGGAAAAAATGTTTTTAGTCTATTTAGTAATAATAGTCAACATGGAAAAGTAAAAGAAAAAGAAAAATATAATAGTTCCATACTACTTGTTGAACTAGATGCTTCATAACAATATAAATGGGGTGAATATATAGGTGATATGTTTTACATATCCCCAAAAAACAAAGAAATGTATAATACCTAATACTCTAGGATGTAGAATGAAAATGGTTCAATAATTTCTTTAAATGTTTAATCAATGGGGAAAGGAAACAAATCTAGAATGTTGAAGGCTATAGGAAAATACTTGTTTACTATTGTTAGTAAATAAGTATTTTAAGATGGGATTTAAATGAGGAATGAGAAACATTTTAAGGTGGGATTTCAATTTGAAAAGAACAAGAAAATAACCATGAGAAATGTTTTAAAGTAGTATTTTAATGAAGAATGAGAACTTAGATTCATCATTTGGATGAGAAATTGTTGAATAGTGAAACAGTTAGCTAATAATCATTGGAGGTGGTTGATTGGCGCTAGAAAGAGTTAGAAGGAAAATTGGGTAAAATATTTGATTTTGCTGGCGACCTAATGGCGTAGGCTCACATCTATTCTGTTATGTGTGAGGTGTTGTATTTTGGGGGTGCTAATATTTACTCTACAATGAAAACAAATATACCTACTTTAAAATAAAGTGACTAGTTAGTTCCACTCTTAGGAAAAGAGTTATCTTTAAACATGTAACATATCTATGCAAAAAAAAAGAAAATAAATGACTCAATTAGGAAAATTTAAATAGGTTGGGTTCAACCCATAATTGCCTTAACCAAACCCAACTCATTAATCTTACATACATAAATTATAGAAAATATAACAAAAATTATAAAAAACTTAAAAAGAAATAATATAAGAAAATATAACAAAACTTATAAATAAACATAGAAAATGAAAAAATAACAAAATTATAGGAAAATATAACTAGGATTGTAAACAAACATAAAAAATAAAATAACAACAATTACACCATAGGTAAGAGTTTTTATGTTCAAACTGGGTTTGGGGCTTTACATAAGGGTTAGCTCAAACTTGGGCCTAGACATTTTTTGTTAATAAAGAGGCAAAGCTCGATCCAAACCCGATGAAACGAAGCCCAATGAAGAAGTGTGTTCAACACCAATTGATGAAGACTCTTGCATAGTGGTGTAAATCGGCCTGTGTTGAGCCCAACTCATTACTGTTGCACGCGGGCCATGTTGCGGCCTAACCCATGCCTCTAGGCCATGTTGGGCTTCGATTTTCAAGCATGCGGGTTGGCATTGGCACGATACGACAAAGTGGGATTTTTATTATATTGTATTGTGATTTTTTTTTTTAATTACAATAAGTGGTTTGGGACAAAGTCTATTCTATTCCAATTGTATTGTTATTTTTTAATTTAATTTTATTATTTCATATATAAACAAATGTATACATCAAAATTCATATAAAATAAAATTTTAAGATTTTTTTTTCATTTTTTGTATATTTTTTTAATTTATTAATAAATTTCACTATTTTTTTTTCAATTCTTTTAAAAAATATGCCTCTTATGGCTTAACCTAAAGCCTAACACAGGCTCGTTTGGGTTCATTCCATGAGCTATGTTGGGCTTGACCACTTAAGGATCCCAAAGGAGGCTGGCATGACCCTGATAGGCCCACTAAACACCGGAAACCGACAAAGTTGTGATATTCCAGCCCATCATGGTCCAATTTACACTTCTACTGTTGTGTAAGTCAAGTGAAAAATTAAAAAAAAAATGCAAGAAGAGGAAGAGTGAAGTTTTGCTCGTCTTCACATGCTCCAATTGTTGCTTTCTATTATTTTTTGATATTTGGATGTGATTGATTAGATAGAGAGAGAGAGAGAAGTTTTTAGGTGTTTAAGAGAGAAAGAGAGGGGGGATAGTGGTTACCCATTGGATAACCGTGACCCAGCCCAACTCAACTCATTAAATAACACTTTATTGGGTTAACCAGCCTGCTAGTGACCCAAGTTAAATGGTTACAACCCAAACCGTTAATTAGTGGGTGGATTAGTGGATTACATAAGCATACACATTGAATCTTAAGTGAAACAATAAGTTGTTTAGGACCATTTATTCTAAACAAAGTAGGTTATTAATTACATATAAGACCTAATTTAAACTCTTAGATCATGTAAAAAATCTATTTAGAAAAAAATCCTTTAAAAATCCAATAAAACCTAATTAGTTAAATTTATAATTAGGATAAATAAAAAGGACCCCCTTATACTATGGGGTTGGTGAGAATTACCCCACTGGTCTTTCATTTGTAACAAAGCCCTCTAAACTTATACTTTACAACAACTACCCCATTGTTAGAGTTTCATTAGCTAACTTCAAAAAAGGTTCTCATTCAGTTTTTTTTTTTTTAATTCCCAAATTAATCTTATTTATTTGAATTGTCTATACTTTGATTAGTTTTATAAGTGTAATATTGAAGTCTTCTTGATTGCTTTAATAGTTCATTGCAGATTTCTAGTTGGACTTTAATATTTAGATGAGATGGCAGAAGTTTCTTTCTGATAGAGATAAATTTAGGTTTCATTTGGTTTAGATAATTTTTATATTTTAAGATGAAGAGATACATTCATGTAAGTGACAAGAAACAATAATTTAAAGAAACTTGTTTCTTCTGTGTTAGTGAAATGACTTGTTATTTTAGTTGGTTTCATTTACAATAAATTAAGGATTTTTTGTCCTATTAGTTAAAAGAAAAGGGAGAGAAAAAGAAAATAAGAAATGTTCATGTGGGTATTTTGGTAATCTAATGCATTTTGTCATTTAACTTTTTTGCCAGAGGTTTTTGTCACAAAGTGAAAATTGAAGGGGTCTTTGTCGCAAATGAAAGTTTAGGGGGCTAATTGTAACTGACCCCATAGTACATGGGTCTTTTTAATTTACCCTTATAATTTAGATATCAAATGGAATAAGTTAGATCAATGGCCCCAAACTAAGTTTTTAATAAGAAAGAATACCTAGATTTCTCCTAAGCTCTACATGTTCCTACTAAGTTGGGTTATTTTAAATACATAAATGGATTTTGATGGTGCACGATCTGGTCACTCCTAACTGGCAAGGGCTATGCTCTTAGCTGGCGCTGGACGAGGTATCTGCAAAGAAGAAGGTGAAGGATTCCCGGGGATCTCGCCCGGCGGGAACACTCCGATGCTTAAGTTAGAACTTGGCGGAAAACTGAGAGAGTTGCGAAGAAATAAAGGCTAAGAGTGAAGATGCACAATTTTCGATTACCTTTTTCCTTGGGGGTTGGAGCCCTTATATATTAATGCCCTGTCAAATCGGGTGTAACCGCCTCTGAACCTCTGCCGCAACCGTTATTTGCCAGGATTGAGCAGGTGGGCGCATGTAACAGTCACAAGGTACGACCCTGTCAGTCGAAAGACATTTATTCGGAGCTGGCAGGCACGATGCCGCCTGATGAGAACCGTGGGTGCAGTCCTCTGGATTGGCAGGTGCTGCGCCGTCAGACAAGGGACGTGGGAGCAGTCTGACGGGCATGGTCTTGTCAGATAAGAAGCTTACCGAAACCCTCAAATTGCTCAATAGCGAGCTGCCTCGTAGTGAGCCGTCTTGTAGCGAGCTGCTTTGTAGCGAGCTACCTTGTAGCGAGCTGCCTCGTAGCGAGCTATCTTGTAGCGAGCTCGTTACGCCAAGTTGTAGCCAGGCTATCATGCTGAGCTATCACTTACATTGAGTCATGTCCATGTGTCACCTAGTCAGGAGGTCGGGTCAAATCACCCTCCCTCAGATTTAATTAAAAGTTATGGTAAAAAAGAGATAGAAAAAAAGAGGAGATGAAAATGGATGAAAAGAGAAGAGAGAGGGGGAAGGGGTGACACATGAGTGTCATAGAAAATAAAAAAAAGGGGGAGGAGATAGGAGGAAAAGAGGAGAGAGAAAATAGAGGTGAGATGAGGATGTAAATGGTGACTTTGTATAATAGCACCAATAATAAATGGAGGAAGTGTGGGAAAAGAGAGCAAATCGAGAGATAATACATAAAATAAGAATTGAAGAATTGTGGTATACATAGTTTCACCTATATAGTTGTCCCAAATGGATGCCTATAACCTAGCTCTTTTTATTTGATCCAATGGACATTTATCCTTATCTTAAATAGGTGGGTTATAAGATAGTGATTGTGCATTTAGAACATGGTCATTTGAGAATGTAAGAAATGGTATTGCACATTTGATGTTTTCCTCATGTGAGTCTTTTGTTAAATTTTAATTTATGTTTTTTGTATGAGTTTTTAGAAATTATAATGGTTAATTTTGTGTTTTTTAATGTTATTATAGTAATTTTTAAAAGTTACCAAACCCCCCACCCAATTTGTGTTTATGTTGTTTCTCTCCTTCTTCTTCTTCTTCTTCTTCTTCTTCTTCTTCTTCTTCTTCCTCATGGGTGAGCAAATGCTTGCCCAAATGGCCAGTACCACCCTTGCTACAATAGCTAAAGTCTTTCCTACATTTTTGGCAAACAACTCTTTTCCCTTCCCCTGAACCTCCTCTACTTTAAATATTTTCCAAATTGAGCTAATCAACTTAGTAGCCTCCTTTTTCTTTCCCTTAATATCAGTACTAGGGGTGGAAGTTCCGTCAAGATCAATAGCATCCATATCAGTGCTAACACTACCATGTTGTGACTAAATATTGTCAACATTGAACATGTTGGGGAGGCTGCCAACCATTTTTTTTTTAAATTCTAAAGAAAATGAAAATTAATTTAATTGCACTATCCAGATTGCCGGTTTGGAATCCCAACTTGATTTCAACGGTTGAAGCCTTTCAACTCCAAAAGTCCAAGCCTCCCAAATTGCTAACTTGAGATACTTGAGTTGTTGAGCAAAACCTTCTTCTTGTTGAAACTTTAATAAAGTTGAGAATTGGAGAATCAGAGAATGTATGAGAGATTGAGAGATTGAGACTTAAGAGAGTATGAGAACTAGATAAGATATTTTGAGAATAGGAATTGAAAATAAATCAATTGCCAAAAATACCCTAAAAACTAGCCATTTTTTAGTTGTTGGGAGGGGTATTTTGGTCATTGTAAAGTTATTTATTACTTTACCCACATTCCCCCCAAACTAGCTGTTGGGGGGCATTTGTGTCATTCTTTCTCCCCCCAAAACCAAAATACATAAATACCCCTATCAATGATAAAAGTATCGGTATCGGGTATCGGATACGAATACGGATACGCTTTGGAAACGCATGGATACAGACGAAAAAGATGGAAACACATGGATATGCTAGGGAAATACATACGAATTTCATAAATATATTAATAATACTAAATTTAAGATCAAAATGATCACAAAATAGTATATAAATACATAAAAAATATAAATATTAAGTGTATATATGAAGAAATATATTACGATTAATGAACCAGAATGCATAATTTTATTTATAGTGCATCAATTAAGAGTCCAAGACCCTAAACATATGCATCTATTATATTTTAACTATTATATCAATTATTTTTATTTTACTATTTTAATTTTTTAACATTAAGAAATAGTTAACTAAATTTTAAATTTTCAAGTGCAAACTAAAATATAAAATAATAATTTATAAAAATATAATCTTAACTTAAAGTTTATCAAATTTGTTAAAATTTCTAAGATGCATATCATATACAAATTCATAGTTTTTAATTACTAAAATAATTATTTCATTATTAATATTTTTAATTATATAAATTTTATGAAATAAAAAATCATTTTTTAAAATAAATGTAGATTAGTGGATTTGATAGATTCAATTTAATATTATATTCTTCAATATTTTGTATATAATATTTTTTGTTTTTTTTGTAGACAATAAATATGTTGTTATTACTTAATAATGTTAATTAAAATATTAGTTAAAAACTAATAAAAGTATATAAAAATTTTAAGATTTATATCACACACAAATTTATAAACTTTAAGTATTATTATAATTATTCTATTTGTATAATTTTCTTGATATAAAAAATCATTTTTTTATATAAATGTGGATTTGATACATTATTTATTCTATTAGTATATAAAATACTATTTTTAAATATTATTTTTTAAATTTTTAGTTAGAATTGTTAAATATAAATATGTATTTTTTGTTTAAATTGCATGTGAATAGAAAAAAAGTTAATAAAATTTATTTTATTTTACTTTATATCACAAAATGTAGCGTGGCTTATTGGTTTCGAAACATAGTGGATTCTAAATGCGCGTGTGCTGATCCGGGTTTGAATCACTTCTTTCACATTTTTAATTGAGACATTACTGAATGGATCCAACGCGTGTTAGTGCGTATCGGCCGATACAATGCGATATAGGCCAACACGCATCCGTATCCGTTCGATACGAGCGATTGACGGGATACGTTATATTCGTAGCGTATCCCGCATCGTTACTAATCGATACAGATACGATACACCCCGTACCGGACATATTGTATCGATATTTTAATTCTTGCCCCTATATAGTTGTTCATACCTGTCAGAGGGATATTTCTGTGAAAATAAACCCCAAAAGATAAAACCCCCCAACGACTAATTCATCGGGTGCGCCAAGCGTGACCCATTACTGGCTTGCATGCCATGCCGTGCAGGCAGGTGGGCCGTAGGCAGACGTGCTGGCCCGTGAACCCAAAACCCCAAGCCTAGCACGACTTGATTTATACCTCTACTTGCATGTGAAATATGCACTTCAATGAACTATTCAACTTTTAAACATTTTCTCTATAATAGATATTTTTTAAAACCAAACTTGACAAGGTTTCAAAACAATCACCCTTAGGTAAATGATCTTTAGATGCATAGAATGATTGTTTTTCTCATTTGATGCATACTTTTCTGCAAACATTTGGTAAACTTGTATCTATAATCTTCCATTAGATTTACATAGGTGAATTGTAGTGCCAATTTATAATTTCTTTTATAGGACACTAAATCAAGAATACCCCAAAGATCATTAACGATCCCCTCTTTAGTATCTTTGTAAAAAACAAATACTATGATTAGAAAAACATGTTTGAATGAAAAGAGATAAGACAAATGTTTGATCTACTTGCCTTTTTATTCCTTTAGCACTTAAGCCAATAAACTCTTGTAAATGAAAGAGAATTAACATTAGATGCAAGTGTTGCAATGATATTGTTTTTCTAATATCAGATAGTGTGGATTTTAAACTTCAAAAAAAAAAAAAAGAATTTCAACGCAACATCTATTCCATAAGCACAACCATATCATTTATATTATCTGGGTAGTTGCGTACTCAATCAATGAGACTCATAATCGGAAAAAAAATATTTTAAAGAGAACTTAAGAATTTTGTTTTTTCATAATCTTTTGACATATAAACATTCTGATAAAGTTTACTACAAGAAAGTATATGAGATTTTGAAATCTTAGGTCGATCAATACACAAAATATCAACACATTTGCACTCCAAGAATCCTTTGATTACAGTTCTTGAGAGGAATAGAACAATTAAGTCCTGAACAATATCAATTGTTTAGAATAGTCCTTAGCAATTTCAACCATGACTACTATGCAAAAAGTCATAAAATTTTTCCTATGGTCAATAAAAGTGTAGTGCTTATTTAAGATCCTTAAATAAGGAAGTTTATTTTTACTTACTTCCTATATAACTTGTATTTCTTTTTAAGTTCATTCAATGAAAATGAATGATTTGTTATTTCATGATTAATACTTTCATATATGTTATGATATACATATTGTGAAAAATAGAATGAAGAAAATAAATAATGTAATATCAAAATTCATAACAGTGCAATATATATATATATATATATATATATATATATATATATATATATATATATATATATATATATAATTCATCAACAGTGGTTTAACAATTTAAATATTGTATTAAATAAGAAAAGAATATAAGTAAAAGCCTTGTTAGTTTAGATTTGTTAACTAAGTGAAATTTTACATACTTCATGATATATGTGGTTTTAAAATTCAAATAAGCATTTGAATGACTTGTTAACCAAGACTCAAATTTGTTAGAAATTTTATAGAATGTTTTTTAATAGAGAAAATTATAAAACTATAAAAATTTTATGCAAATTTCTAGAAAAGATTTATGATATAAAACAAATATGTAAGCATTTATTCATTATATCAAATATTTATTTTCTTAAAGGTTTTCAAAGAATCTTACTGTAGGGGGGACATGAAATATTTATTGTTTTGGCGTATATAATTATTAGAAGAAAAATCAAAATTTGATAAATACAAAAAATGTAAACAAGGTGAATAATAATGCTTTTTGTTGTGGTTTTAGATCTGACATACAAGTTTAAGTATTTAAATTTTATATTAAAGATTTTTTAATATCAAATGATTGAAATAATTATTGTATGGGTTTTGAATTAAGATTAATGCAACTAATGTTTATTCTTTTTTGTTTTTAATTTACTTGATAAGGATAGTGTACTCGTATTTTTATCTTTTTACAACAAATCTTATTTAAAGTAAAATTAATGTAGCTAATGTAATAATATAATTCATCTTTTTAAAATAATATTATTGTTTAATTTTAAAAATCATCATAGTCAATTGTAATTAAAGGATAAATAGAATAAAATAGTAAATGAGTATTTTCTATCATAATGGTTTTCACTATAAATGACACCACATTAGAGACATCATACATTATTGTGCAAGGATAATGTTGTATGTTTCATATCTATAACACTATGAAAACATGCTATTTGAAATTGTACGTTGTTTTTCTTTTTTAACCGTTCTAACAGAATTCCAATATTTATTAATAAACTAGATTTTTCTAATTATACTTCTTATATTTTGAAAATTTTATGATATATATTTATAAAACTAATGTTCATATTACTTTTTTTTTCATAAAATTAGATAACCAATCAACCTTGTAAATTTTTTATAGGTTTATGCCTATATGACTATAAATTTATTGGTGTTGTATTATTTTATTTATTTGAAAGTATTCTATTTTGTATATTTTTACTTCAAATCTTGTAATATAGCTTTTGATGAATAGGTTTTATTGTCAATTGTTTACTCTAATTCAAATCCTAGAATATTTTTACTTTTATCAATTTCTATCAAAACATAATGTGGAGAATTGAATAGATATTTAATAGATCTTCAACAAAAAAATCTTTTCCATAAGTATGCGTTTGGATTTAAAGCAAATGAGAGTGTAATTGTTGGTTTAGTGTAAATATGGATTTTGATTTAGTTTTGTTACTATTTGGCAAGAATGTATTTATGCATTAAGATTGATAGAGAAGACAATTTCAAAGGCATGTTTACATCGAAAAGGGGATATAATTTTAGATTAGAGAAAGAAGTATATTTCCTTTAAAATAAGCTTTTGTGAAAAAATGCATATTACTTTATTGGGATTCGTATTTGTATTTATAACAACTAAAAGTCATTTGGTAAGAAGGTAAATTTGTCAATGAAAACCCCACACAACATTGCTTTTGTATCGACCGAAATGCACATTGTATATTTGCATTTACATTTTATTTGCATCATTTTCGAACATAACCTAAAGAGAAGCATTATTGTGAGTAGACCTTGAAAATCTTTTGACATCATAAGAGACCAACTCATTGCTATGGATAATGTTGTAATGTATATTTAAGGACAAAAATGTGTAAGAATCAAAATTCAAGTATCATGTTTGAATCACATGCTGCACTGGTAAAGCTTCAAAAGCAAAGTTCAAAGTATTGACACGTATCGGCCCGTATCGACCAATACGTATCGTTCTAGGACCCCTCCGATACGCCCCTATAATGGATTATGAAACACAAAAGAGAGACCTAATAAATTTATTATTTTGAGAATGAATTTAGTAGGTTATAAATTATCAAAAGTGGTAACGTTCATTACAAGAAAATAGAGTTTCACGGACATAAACAAATGTCTCCAAAAATATAATAAACGTCGTTAAAATTTTATGGTGTTGTTTGCATTGATGTCGCACCTCTAAAAGCCTCAAAACATTTTGGCAACGTTTATTATGATTTGTAATAATGTTTGTAAATGTCATTGAAACTAATTTTTACGTCGTTTGATTACACTTTTGGTGAAATTTGCAAACATCAATAAAAGTTTTTTTGGATTACGAATGTTAGAAAAAGTTACTTTTTTGTGACCTTTAAAACATTGCAAAAAAATAACATTTTTGACATTGTTTACAAATGTTGCCACAAAGCACACTTTTGATAATGTCTACAAATGTTGAGAAAATGTGCGGTGTTTTTTGACAATTGTGAACATTGCCAAAAGTGATAGCATTTTTTTTTGTTTTTCTCACTTTTGGTGACGTTTAATAAATGTCACCAAATGTTGGATTTTTTTTTTCAATTTTTCATTTTTGGTATTTAATGATTGTGAATAACGTACTTTACACTTAATTTATCATATTCATCCATTTAACATTTTAATTGTCAATATAAATGTATATTAAAATTAAAATTTAATATTTTAATTAATTAAAAAGTATTTTCAATTAAACATTGAGGTTTAAACAAAAAATATATAAAAAAGGATGAAAAATATCAGCCGAAATGAATGGATTTCACTTTTGCATTTGCAATATCCATCTCTCTACTTGCTACATGTGGATAAGAGGTCCTTGTAGTAGGTACATGTTCAATATTTTGCAAATGACAAAATAATCATATTATTTTTTTGCTAAAAGGTATGAAAGTGTAGACATAATTTTTTTTATTGGAATAAAAATAAAGTTAAATTTGATGTTTGTATTAAACATTGTGAATAAAACGTCAATAAAATACATTATTGCTGAATTTTTATTGATGGGTGTCGTATTGACATTTAGAAAGATCAATATTGTCTATGGATTCCTAATTTTGTATTGATCCATTGTTTTGTTATTCTTTAAAGTATTAATATAGTAGAATACTTCACCTGTAGTTGGAATAATTAAAAGAGGCTAAGTTATAGTCATTGACTCATTGTTTATTAAATTTACTATTACTTTTATTAAGACTAATGAGGGGTAATTTGTCACGCTAATGAATGCGCCACGTTGCACTTTTGATCCGTTTTATAACACCTCAATTCACCTCGAACGCCTCGAAGAGACTGGTGTGAGCGCCTAGCATCACTTTGTCTAGGGCCAAGGAGGGCATAGCCCTAGGTGGATCAAATCGGAGACCTCAATAGGAGGGTCGACCTCCTACTGAGTACTTGTCGATCGGATCGAGATCCAAGGTGGCAACCAACATGGTGCGATGATTGACTTCCGCTACATGCGGCTTATTTTCTCCAAATTCTCTTGGACTACACCGCCTGAGTAATAAAACAGAGTTCTGTGCCACCCGCTTTATCGCTACCTACTAAAACCACACCCGAGGATGGTGGGTACACGCGATTGTACATTGAATCCAATCTTTTGTTCTTAACTCTTTTACTCTCTTTTACAATTATCGCTGACTTAAGCCTCTGAGTATCCATCCCAAGTAAAGTATCCCAGGTATTCTAACATTTTTTTCTTACAGCTTGGCCTATTTACCTCATTAGCCCAATGTTCGATTTGTCCTCTAGTAAGGAACTTTCATATCGCGCACCATCAAAGACGTTATAGCATAGTGAACGATTCATGGGTCTTTGAACAAAGCTTTTTTGGTTTCTTACTCTTGTGTTCTTTTCCTTCAAAATAAATCCATTATGACCTCCAAAAGATCTTTTTAGGGTTGTCTTCTGCGAGCTCTACTATTAATTATGAAAAAAATTATGCCTTAAAAGCTTGTTCTACAAAAAATACATATGTTTTTATAATGTTAATAAACAATATTATTTTTCTAAGATGTAACTTTGGTTATAGAATTAGGGGCATTGGTATTTAACATTTGATGGTGAATATGTTTACGATATTTTTCTTTTGTAGAAAACATGTATGGTTTGAATTTGATTTAAGTATTACATTATTGATTTTTTGACTTGTTTTGATGTTTGGAACACTTGTTGGATTATAGGTGAGGGTGGAATATCAGGACATGGATATTGTTATTACCAAGTGGACAATTTGGTTGGTAGGAAAATTTATATTTGTTTCTAAATAAGTTCACCCTTAATGTATTATTTGTTCATGCCCAAATTTATATTAACAACTTAAGATATGGATTTTTTGATTTGTAGTGATATGAAATGTTGTTTTTAATATAATTAGAATCATATAATTAGAATCATATAATTTAGTGGCAAAATCCTCCCAACACTTACCTTGAAATTAATGTCGATGCCTCTATCTCTACTAGAGACCATTTAGGTTCCTTTCTTGCCCCTTAGGCTTTTTTATTCATGTTGTTCAATTTTGAAGTTGAAAGTTTTTCCTCTATCAAGGGTTTCGGGTTTGATAGGGTCTTTTAGTGTAGAAAATTGTTTTAGAAGGAAATGCGAGAAGTGTGACTTAAATTTTTTTTTGGAGACTAATATCTACAGTTTTTGATAAGTCATTGGAAATTTAAAGATGCCAACAAAATGATATATGAGTTGACCAAAAAAGCTTTATCGTTACCATATAATCCATCATGGTTTAATTTTGTCTCATCTTTTATTATAAATGAGTTCGTACAAAAAAGAATGCTATTTCATAGTTCTTATAAAGAGCGAACACTCTTAATTGTAACTATGTATATTTATTTTAATTTTAAGGTGTATTGGTATGATATTCCATTTCTACCTAAATCAATGTATATAGTGTTTGTTCATAAGATATGTTTTTTCTATGTTAGTGGATGCTAGTTTCATGAAATAGTGATATTAAACCATTACAACTATTTACTTTCCATATTGTTTATCAATAGCTAATATGTAAATGATTTATTATCCATATTTATATTCAAGGTTTAATGTATCAGAAATGGAATGTGTATCAGTGAGACAATTTTAAGAGACATATTGAAATACGTTTAGGATATGCGTGGATACATAATAAAAATTAAGACACATGTATACACTAAGAAATTCAAATAAATCCTAAAAAGGTATATGAATTACAATAAATATGAGTTTTATATGAGTATAAATAAGAATTAAACTGTTTGTGTATGAACATATACCATAGTTTTTAAGGAATTAATATAATTTGTATTAATATTTATCATTTTTTAGAAAATAGGACTGATAGGCCAATTGGCCATGACTAGATTGCGTAAAAAATTGATTAAAACTTTCAACCTGATTAGTCAAATTGGAAAACCAACAAATTAGTCACAACTTAAAAAAAATAGTTGATTCTTAAAATTGTTTTAGCGCATTAATGCGAATTCTAAAGATTATAACTTTTCACTCAAATGTCTTATCGGGGTGACATTTGTTTTTATTTTGGGTAACTTTTTGATATAGGCGCCTTATAAAAAATTGAAATTAAAATAAAAATATATGTTATAGAAAAATATAATTACATATTTTTAATACATTATAATATAATATACAAATCATAACATTGTATTAATTACGTCATCACAGTTTAATCTAGATTGAAGTTCTAACCTATGAACCTCTCCCTTTTTAATGTTGATGCTTAGTCACGTCTTTAAACATTGTTATTTGTTATATATATAATAAGGAATTTTAGTTTTTTTTATAGTGATTCATTAACATAGTAGTTTAATTAAGAATTAAAATGTATATTTATATGACAAACACTTATGGTATGGCATAGTGGTGGACTTATAGTCATTATATAATAATGAGTAGGGTTCAAATCCCTTTGTCCTGTATTTGTGATTTTCAATAGGCAAGTTAATGGAATGTCAAATTAAAATTTGAATTTAGACATTTCCTTAAATGTACTATTTAATTTGCCTTTAATAGCTTGTAATTAAATATAATAATTAATTGTCGTTAAATTTGATTCTGAAAAGTTAAAATTATGGGAGAAAGAGTGAAATTAAATTTGATATTTAAAAGTTGCTACAATTAAATAAGAGGGAAGAATATTAAATTCGAATTGTATCTATCGATACATGTAAAGTATCAGACCATATTGGGGTTGTATTGGTCGATACAAATTTGAAATAATTTGATACGTATGGGCCCATATCAGACCGGTATAGATCACCAATGAAACACAACGTATTGGTCAATATGAACCGATACGTTTTGAAATTTTAAACCTTGTTTATATTAACATTTAGTAACATAGATTGTAACATAAATATGTTATTATTCTATTTTGTATGTACCATTAGGTTATTGTGATTAAAAAATGTGATATTACAATATTAACATTTGTGAAAAAATTTACCTTTAGGTACATTTTTGATAATGAAAGTTTTTCATAAAATTTAGATGTTCATCAATACGTATGTTATTATTTTTTAAATGTCTTTGTTGATGTAACAATTATTTTTGTATTGAAAAACAATATGATACAAATTAATGAATTTCCTCTTAATTGCCATGTTAATTTAGTGTTAATTTAATAGGATTTCACATTATAACAAATGTTTTATTTTTGTATAGTGGAAAATTGGTAAGGTAGATCTATGGGTGTAAATGATATTTAATTTTTCAATTTTGTATGTGATTAAAGCATAATTGAAATTAATTTTAAAAAAATTGAATGTGATAATAATTGAATTTGTATGATTAATTTCTACCAATATTTGATTTGATTATAATATAAAAATTATACATATTATTGTTATTAAATTATTGTTGACTTGTTAATCACTTAACTTTTATTTTTATTTGTTAATAAGTTGTAAGTACATGAAGTTATCTTTCACAAAAAATGCAATAAAGGTCAAAATAACATGAAGGCAATCATCAATAAGCCCGTGATGGAGGTCATATCTATTACCAAAGCCGGTACAATTGTACATCTAATAATCAACATTGCAAGTTCGTTCCACCATGGGTCAAACTTATCAAGGTTATGTAGGTTTGTGATTTGACAAACAAGATCATACGATTATCCTGATAGTAATGATATCACCTTTAGAACATCATCACAAAAGACGACAAGATATGAAAATCGTAACCTATGTTTAGCCCGATAATTACTTCATTACCCGATTCAACATTGTAAGGGATGAATAAAATAACACCCAGCATAACCATAATATTATAGTATTGAGACCGACCAATGACCGTAGTGTAGCCCCATGACACCTTAGTATTGCACCGGTTGTTTAGCCCGATAATTACGTCGTTACCCGATTCAACATTGTAAAAGATTACTAAAATAACACCCATCATAAACATAATATTATAGTATAGAGACCGACCAATGACCGTGGTGTAGCCCTATGACGCCTTAGTATTGCACCGATTGTGTACCACCTTTAAGTATTTAAGCACTCCACGAAAGATTACATTGCGTAACAGACAAGTTTTTAAAAGGGGCTATATCTATGAACTTATCATTATGTGAACTCTGTGAGGCAGGAATTTTTTATTTTGAGAAATTCACATGGGCATGTGGTGTGACCCCAAGTTGCTTATTTCTTTTAAATCTAACAAAGTCTTACTAACTTTCTGAAGTGGAAAGGTTTCCCTTTTATTTTTGGTTTTCTATTAGTTCTCACTCTTTTCTCTCTATAAATAGGAGAGGCTCGAGGGCCTTTACACACTACACCCTATTGTGCCCTCATGCAAACTTAACCCTTCATCTTTCTACAATTTTCCCTTCTCTTCTCCTTTGCTAAACCCCTCTAATCACCCTACAATCTTTTAAGTAGATCCCTATTATTGTTTTACCTCCCACTTACACAAGTAACTTAAATGTTATTGTTAAAAGTAATTTTTTATTTAATATTTTTGACACTTTCAACATTCTTTTTCGTCTTCTCTTTTTTTAGTCGATATACTCTCACTCCTTCCCATCCTTCCTCTCTCTTCTTCTCATGCTTCCTTTTTTTTTTTTACCTATGCACTCTGGTTTTCTTCCATTCTATTCTAGTGGTTTCCTCATTCAATTACTTACCTATGTGCTTGTTTTCCAACTTTTTGTTTTTCTTGTGGCTTGGTTGTCAAGAATCTTGAGATGAAGGCATACTACTTTTTTTGTTACTTTGGTTCTCATCAGTCATTACATTTACCTTGGCTTTCACCTCCACCATCAACCCTAGTATTGCATCCCTTCCACTTTTTGAACCAAACGTCTTCTTCTTCATACCATCATCTTGAAAGTGAAATTGCAATAAATAAAGCCCATTTAATTCATAGTAAACCCAATATCACCATAGAATATCTAATTATTTTTAATTTTTATTTATTGCATACTTGTATATTGCCCAAATTTAAGCTCCCAAAATCTGAATTCATTAATGAAAAGTTCTGTTGATAATGTCAATCTAATAGGCCAAATCATATCCTTCAATGGAAGTCATATTGTTGCCTTTCTTCGTAGATTTTTAGCACTCATTTCTAGATCAATCGAGCACCAAAATAAGGAAATTCAATCTTCCCTTTGTTAATGGTTAAATTCTCTTTTATGAGCTCTTTAATATCATATATATTAAGAAACAAAATTCTAAGGATTCTCAGATCCCATCAGGGTTTTATGGTAGTCGGCTTGTGGGCATAGGGCTACAATGAAATGATGAAGGGAGAATGGGTTGTGTAGGGGGAGGAGTTGTCACCTAAAAATTTGGAAAAAGAGATTAAAATCAAAGAGTGGGGGAAATTTTGAAAACCTTTTTGGTCTAAGTAGAAATAAAGGAATTTTGGACCAAAATTCCCATAAGTAACTCTAGAATTACTAGGTCTAACCAACCTAGATAAGGGGTTAAGGTATGAGTAGGGAAAGGGTTAGGCACCACACCTGCTCGGGGCTAAAGCCCTGACAATTGTTTCTTTCCGTCATGCCTTAAATTTATCTTTATGTAATGAACCATGAACTTGTGAAATAATGGAGGGTGCCTTAGATTGTTCTTAAGTGCTTTTAGAAAAGGCCTAGAGTATAATACTCCTCATTGGCCCCTAGAAAAAATTAAAGCCAAGTCTTAGTCTACATGACTAGATGTGCAATTCTACATGGTATGTTATAATGCAAGCTACAATTTATAGAGGGAGGTAAACCATTGACCTAAATGATGGATGAGCATGTTATTATACATAATGAGAGAGGGTAAGCAAGCTATACTCCTAGAGGGTGATGCATGAACAAGAAAGATGCAAATGGTTAAATCGGGAAAAGGATAAGTAGCTCCCTGAAGAAAACTACATTAAATATGTAAGGGATGGGGCTTACTTAGGAAAATGCCCCTTTTCTTTAAATTGAAGACACAAACCAAAGCCTTTTTTCACTTGGACCCTTTAACAAATTAGACCTAGTACAAGACCTAGCTATGAACTCAAAACATAAGAAAGATTGAACTTAAATCTTCCTCAACTCCTTATTAGGAAGAGAGAAAGGAAACTTGTGTTCCATCCTTGGAGAAATTTCATAAAAGATGGAACTTCCTCTTAGGAAATCTCTTAGGATTGACACTTATTGGCTAAGGCTAGGATGTGGTCATTGTCAATTTATCGACTGGGAATGGTGTGTGGTTGTCATCGATCTATCAGCTAAAGTTGGGTTGTGGTCATCATTGATCTATCAACAAAAGCTAGAACTAGAACTGTGGCCATCGCCTTTCTATCAGTTAAGGGTAGGTTATGGTTCACTTGTGGGTTGAATCATGTTGTTAAGTCGTTGAAGGCCTTTAAAGGGGGCCTCCGCCTTTTGGGATTTAAAAATGCATTCCAAGATCCAAGAGACATCCAAGAGACATCCAAGAGAGGTGAGTTTCTCCCAAACTTAACTTTTGCAATTGTTCTTGAGTTTCTCTCTTTGGATTTATCTTTGTTCTTGTTAGAGAGCCTTTCTTGCGCACTAGGTGTTTGTAGAAACTCTTCTTAGACCAAAAGGTTGTAAAACATGTCTCATAGCATTGGTTTTGCTCTTGTAACTACACTAAGAAATCTCCATATGGATTCTTAGCATGGTGAAAACACTTGATCCTTAAGAATCCATAGAGTAAGGTGAGGTCGACTTGCTATTCCTTCCTAGAGGACATAGGACAATAGTTGAGATTTTGGTCCCATTGGTAGCTTGATACCATGACAACTTGATAGGGGATGTGAACATTTGGAGGAGTATGTAAACATACCAATACTCTACTCACTCGTACAGAGTATGTACACCATTCCTTTTCATTATTTGGAGGAGTCCAGATATCCTGCACATCCCAATCTGCACATTTTCCAGTACATCCTATCATAATGTGCTAGATCAGCATCTCACAATTAAATTCCTATGACTAGTTAATGGATGTGAGAGAGCATTCATTTGTATTGTTTCCTTATTTTGAAATATTAAAATACATTTAAAAATTTGAAAACCCTCTTCTTCTTCAAGGGGTATATTGCCATTTCTTTTCAAGAAGCCAAATCTATGTAAAAATTTCTAGCTCATGTTCTTTATTTTTGCTGTGAGAAGGCTTTTACAAAGTGGGCTGCCTAAAAGAATTAAAAAAGGGATGGGAAGGAGATGCCTACAGTCTACTCAAGACACAACAACAATGATCTTGACAAGTTTGGGAGCTCATCTTCTCTATCATTCTGAAGCACTAGAAGCACTTTGAGAGATAGCCTGGGCCAAATACAGAAGCCCCGACCAGACCCAAACTTAGTAGAGAGTTAAAGAACATGATGGGAAGCTCTCTCTGTTGTGGTTGCTTAGAAAGTTCAGGTTAGATTTTGTTTCTACCAATGACCCCTTGTTTCAAGGTATTTTGCACAGAAAGATATCTGTGACCTCATTGCTTCTCATGTTTTAAGGGCAATGATGTAAATAAACAACAAATTTTGTTGTTTGCCCTTTAATGTGGATTAAAAACAAATTTTACTTTGTTTCTCCTTTATTGTAGAAAAAGATCTTAGAGATATCGTCCTTGTTGCTGCTAAATGTGGAGCCGAGGGCAACAATGTAATTTCTAGTGTCCAAGGTCAACGGTACCTGTTGAGGGAAAGAAAGAAAGAAGATGTCAGAGGCCTTGGGAGTTACCCCAGGGACGAAGACTCCGACGGTCAAGTTAGCAAAGGGCTGCGAGGGGTCGGACCAAGCAAGAGAGGAGACTTAGAGCTTGAGTTCTAGAGAGTCTTTACCTCAATGTGGGAGCCCCCTTTATTGTCGGAGTTGCCTTAGAGGAGGACTAGTTGGGAATAGGTGGTGGCAGTTGGTGATGGATGGTTAGGGTGCGTCTGGCCAATGCCACATTTCAGAATCTGTAGGATGGTCAGGATGGATCCGGCCGACACCACGTGTCAAGGTCTGTAGGTCGGCCATATACCCTACATCACTTGCCCCCCACTCTTGAGGTCATAGAGACAAAGGTCGGTTGGCAGGTTGTGTTGAGGCCTCTACTTCGGCCAAAGAAAGTACAATACATTCGCGTGGAGGTGTTGGCCCTGGCTGCAGAACTCTTCTCAAGGTGTGTGATCGTGGTCTGTACGGGCATAGGCTATCCACGTGCATTGCTCGTGCCCCGTACGAGTGCTGACATCATCCGCCTTAGGTCTGTACGTAGGACAGGTGCTGGGGTCAATTGATTGAGGTCGTGCATGAGAAGACACAGGGGTCTAGTTCGGCGCATCTTGAGTTAGAGTCGATGGAAAAACCTATCCTATCTCTTGGTATTGCTTCGTCGCCCGAGGTTGGTGCCATGTCTAGCCCGTTGGTTTGGGCTGTCAGGTTGGTAGATCTGCGACGGTTAGATCAATTGGATCTGAGCCGTATATTTTTCTTTAAATAGGGAGGCTGGTTGATCGACTCTCCACCATTTGCTTGAAGCATTCCGCCTTGGAGCTACTGGGGACACCTTGACTATCAACAACTAATCCCTTAGACCTTCTTTAACTAACATCTTTTGGTAAAGAATTCTTGTCCTTAGCATGTTGGCCTTGGGTTCTGGTTGTGAGGCTTATAACCTTTCTACTGGAGTACTCTTAGCAGCACTCATAGTAGTGATGAGAGTGATAGTAGTGACTCTGAGTGCTCATTTCGGATGCCTAGTTTCCAAGTGTTGAGGGAGAGGGTCATGTCTTGCCGGGCCGAGTGCGATTAGCAGTGTGTGGGCTCTGCCAATGAGAGTACTGGTTCCATGCCGTTGAGGGCTGATGCCCCAAGGAATGTTCTTGGGCACCCTGATGTGGTGGATGTGGAAGAGGCCGAGGAACCCACAACCAAGGAGTGGGCCGAGGTTGAGCATCAAGACATGACCTTAGGGTGTTATCCCCGCTTTGACTTAGACAACAATCTCGACAAGGGGCAAGTTGGCGTGTTGGCTGAAAAGTACTACATTCTGGGGGACTATAGGGTTAAAGTCCCCTACGTAGGTGTTAGGCCATGGCTTGCTCCTAAAGGGGAGGTGTGCATCTACGAGCGTTGAATCACTATAGCCTACGTAGGTGTTGTGGTTTCCCTTGCACTCCCTCATTCATGAGATCTTGAATCACTATAGCCTCACCCTTAGCCAGCTCGCTCCCAATGCCGTTAGGAAGATAGTGGTCATATTGGTGATGGCCCATCTTCAAAAGGTGTCAGTGACGTTGAACATATTTCGGAGTTTGTTCACACTGAGGAAGCATCCTCACGGGGATGACTTTGTGGTATTTCCAAGGCTGATGGGGAATGGTGGTGCACAACCCATCGTTTTTCCACAACTAGAAGAAGAAATTCTTCTTTGTTAGTTGCCCCCAAGGCTGGTCCTTTCGGTCTGGTTGGGACAATTCATGCAACAACGATGAGGAGAAGGCTGTGAATCAACTTCGACTGGGTGGGACAATTCATGCTGGAGCCTTGGTGAAGGAGGATGCCTTGGTTATGGCTGGCCTTAGTCCTGCCCCCCTTGGTATGGACGCTCCTCCTACTGTCTTCTAGTTGTGAAGTTGCTTGAGTTTTGTTGGCACTCTTCTGACCCATTTGTTTCTCTTGTTCATAGAAATGGAGGGCAATAGAAAGGCGAAGTTGCTGGAGGTGGCATCTAAGAGAGCCGTTGGGAAAGGAGCTGTTGGGAGCATACCTTGACGTTAGCCAGAGGAGGGGGCACCAGACAATTGGTCAAGGTCGAGGTGGCCCATGAGAAGACACAAGTAGAAGCGTCCTGCAAAAATAGCTTGGGACCCTTAAGCCAAAAGACTTCAGTTGCATGAACATTTCCAGCCTGAGGGGACCTCGGGCGGGTTCCACCAGGTGATTCCTCGATCGTTTGACCCTTGGGAGAATGAGACATTCACCACTCGTCGAACCTTTTGGCCGTAGTGGAGTATCCGAAAGGGGGACTCCTTGTCGATTCTTGGCGTCAACTGGCAGCTAGCAATCGACATGGTCCTTCTTGGGGGCCAGCAGTCATGGACACAATATTCGGTTGATTCGGTCTGGGACACACTTTTAGACAAGGCCACTGAGGTATGCACACACTTCTTCGAGTCTATTTTGTTGTCAATGTCTTCTTGGCGAAATGTGGATGGCGATTTTCATTTTTTATATGCAGATGGTCTTTTACTCGGTCGGCCTTTGTGATAAGGTTGAGGTGTTGATCCAACAACTTCGATGGACGCAAGAGGAGATTGAGCACCTAAAGCAGTAGATGGCTGCGGTGCAGTCTGGTTGGGAGGCGACCGAGGGTTGGGCACGCGATGAGCATGAGTGTCGCAAGAAGGCCAAGGTAATAACAGGGAGCTCATAAAGGAGCAAATTTCCTCCTTAGCATTAATGGAGCAGCAGCTGGACGAGTTGGCCACAAAGGCAGTCGAAAAGTACAAGACCTCGAAGGAGCACGAGACCGACTTGATCACCTTTGCCTCATTGGCTTACTTAGAGGGCTCCAACGACTACAAGGCTCAAGTGATGAAGATCCTTCTGAGCTTTGACGTTGGTCTGTTGGATCGCTATTGAAGCTTAACAGATAGTAGATATACTTGGGATGAACGAGAACCTGGCTGCCGATGCTATTGCCCAGGCTGCTGCTTAGACTGGAGGGGGCCAATAAACTATTTTCTTGTTTTCTTTTGTTTGGGCTTGTGTGCCCCTAAAACTTGTATATTTTTTTTTTCTTTCTTTTTTGTAAGGGGCTGATGCCTCCTCCATAAGTGGCCTTTATTTGACACTTGAGTAAATGGAACTTAAGTTTCTTGCCAAAAGATTCTCTTCCTTGTTCTTTTCTCTTCTTTTTCTTCTTCTTTTTTGTTTTTTTCAATGGGCTGATGCCTCCCCCTCCAAGAGGCATCTTTTTAAAGAAACTTGCCATCTTTTAATAAAGTAATTCTTTATTGTGAATGTATTTCTTTACTTAGTCTTTTGTGAGGATGCTCCATATTAGAGTCCTTTAGGCCGATGCCGACACCACGAGCCATTCGATAGAAGTTATCGAAGTCTTGGAACTCCTTGCCTTAGCGAAAGAAGGAAGGTGATTGTGGTTGAGGCCGACATCATGCTTAATGCATCATTATGCAAGGGCTTTGTGGACATGGTCACGAGTGGTTTCCTTAGTGGGGAAGTGTCATTTACTTAGTGTGTTGTTCATCGTGTTTTTTATTAAGTACTTGGCCAACATCGGATCTTTGGCCTCCAAAGACTTGCTTCTTTAAGGGTCATTGAGGTTGAGGCTGGGGTCGTGGCTTATCTTATCAACAGTCATCGAGGTATTGGAAGCTCTTCCCTTAGTCACGGACGATCAAAAGGCAAATAGGCGTATGACTCACAAAGTGTCATATGCCTTGGGCTGACGTTTGGTCCGAGCGTATAACCTTAAGGAAGGTTGTATGCCATGGTTGGCCGGCCAAGGGGGGGGTGCCGTCCGGTTCGGGTGTATAACCTTAAGAAAGGTTGTATGTTGCAGTCAGTTAGTTGAGGGGTCTTGGTAGTTGGAAGGGAACAAAATGTTTACACATAGAAAGATTCAAGGTGAGAGGAACTTGCACTTTTCATTTAGAACTTTCCGCTAAGGTATTTACAACTCTATTGATAGTACATTCGGAGATTCTTAGAGTTCCAGGTGCGAGGCATCAGTCTTCCACCTATATACTCCTACCGAAAGGTGCTAGGTCCTTCTACTTGCTTGGTTCTGTAGGGCCCTTCCTAGTTTGGGCCAAGCATTCTGACACTAGGCTCTAGAAGCATGACTTTTTTGAGGACGAGGTCGCCTTTTTTGAAATGATGCTCTCTGACTCAGGAGTTGTAGTATCTTGCAACTCTTTGTTGGTATGCTACGACCCTGATTTGGGCTTACTCTTGGACACCTTTCAATAGGTTAAGGTTGTTCCTTAACTCTTCACTGTTCTTGGCTTCCTAGTATGCCTTGGTTCAAAGTGTTGACTTTTTTTGGCTTCCTGATTTGGGCCTTTTCTCTCTACCTTTATTGATGGGACCATCTCCGTGGCCATCCCTTTCTTCCTCTTCTTCTCACTGGGCCCTGGGTTGGCCTCGACTTCTAGTTCTTGGAGGCATTTGTTGGCTTCGACCTCTTCGACGGTGATGTACTTCTGAACCTTCTTTAAGAACTCGACTTTAGTCTTAGGTGGAGTCTTGGAAATGGACTAGCTGAGTGATCTAGGCCGGAGGCCACTGATGGCCGCGTGCATGGAGACCGAGGGGATGGGTTCCTTTACCTTGAGTTCTTCCTGATTGAACCTCTTCATATAAGCCCGAAGGCTCTCCCTGCTCTTCTTCTTGAT
This sequence comes from Nelumbo nucifera, assembly GCF_055504915.1. Taxonomy (NCBI): domain Eukaryota; kingdom Viridiplantae; phylum Streptophyta; class Magnoliopsida; order Proteales; family Nelumbonaceae; genus Nelumbo; species Nelumbo nucifera. Next base: position 74,115,199 of record NC_142651.1, read on the forward strand.
GGACATCAAGGCGATGGCGGTTTTTTGACACCGTCAATTGCTCATAATGTGACCTAGGAAGAGGTCTGCGAACTGTTCCCAAGAGGCAATGAAGTGTGGAGAACCATCGACGTGCTACTCCATTGAATGTGGCTTGGAAGGCCTAGCACATGAGGGTGTCAGAGTATCCACATAGGAGCATGAGGGCCCAAAACCTTTCTAGGTAGTCCTTGGGGTCTAGGTAGTCCTTGGGGTCTGTACTCCCGTTGTGGGTCTTCAACGCTGGGGCTTGAAATTTGGCGAGAGGGGCTCGAAGAGGATGGAATCTACGAACGCCTTCATTTGGCTGGATGAGGTAGGGCAATAGGTGGAGGCATCACCTCACACCCCCTTTACTTGCTGAAGCTGATCTTTAAGGGCACCAATATGAGATTGAATATCTCTGATGCATTGGTCGACGTATGGCATTGTTGCTTCGGCCTGGTCCTAGTTCTCTCTCACGCGGGACGTGCCTATCCCGTTCCCGAAGTTCACGGACACCAGAACATCTTGTGCTTTATGGGCACGGTGATTGTTGAGGAGGTCGCGAAGGTCGAAAACTGGTGGGGAGAGGTGTGGCGCCGGTTTCCTACCCTTGGAGGGGGACTATAGTGGTCTGAGCGCCCACCGTTGTCCTGACTAGTCGCTACGCGATGCTATTAACGGCCGAGGTTCTTGTGCTCGGCATGGGACCCCATGGGGTCGACCCCTTAGCTAGGGAGTTGAGAGGTCTTGGAACTGGGTTTGACAACCCGTCAGCTACTACTGTCTAACTCCGAGGGGTTGGCTCTCTCCGGGCTGCCCAAGCGCTGTCTTTGCGGGGTATGGGTGGATCGCCCGTTGTGTTGTCTATGGCTTCTGATGGGGCAGCCACCTTGTGGGTGGCTTCTTGCCAGATGCCCTATGTTGTCCAATCGCTGGCCAGGTTGTCTAGCCTATTCAGGACCAGCTCAAACTTGTCAATCGCGACTAAGTTCCGGATGTCAGGGACGGGGTCTTTCTTGTCAACCATTTCAGGGACATTAGTTGATTAAATTAGGTTTGTTTTCTCTTAAGGGAAAGTTTTGAAGACGTTCCCATAGACGATGCCAATTGCTGCTACCAAATGTGGAGCCGAGGGCAACAATATAATTTCTAGTGTTCGAGGCCGATGGATCCAACCTACTGAGAGAAAAAAAGAAAGAAGATGTTAGAGACCCCGGGAGTTATCCTAGGGGTGAAGACTCTGATAGTCAAGTTAGCAAAGGGCTGCCAGGGGTTGGACCAAGCAAGAGAGGAGACTTAGAGCTTGAGTTCCAGAGAGTCTTTACCTCAATGTGGGAGCCCCTTTTTATAGTCGGAATTGCCTTAGAGGTTGAGTAGTTGGGAAAAGGTGGCAGCATTTGGCAGTGGTTGGTGATGGATGGTCAGGGTGCATCCAGCCGATACCATGTGTTAGGATACATGGGATGCCCAGGATAGATCCGATTGATGCATGTGTCAAGATCTGCAGGTGAGCCAGATACTCCCTACATCAGTCCTCATAACCCTTAGTGAAGGAGAAAACGTTTTTTCTCCTTTTCGTTTTAATGTTTTTAATATTTAAAAAAATAAAAGCAAAGAAACAGAGATTTTCTCAGTATACATTAATCAGATCGTACGTGTAAGAGTTTAATTGTGTGAAGTTGACTTGGCACATTATAATAGAATGTGTAGAAAAATGTGCAAATCGAGATGTACAAAAAATTCAGACTCCATTTGGAGGTATCACTTAATTTAATTGCACTTGGGCAATCTTCTAACTAGCTTTGCTTGGGAGGGCCGGAGGGGTACATTCTTTGCACTTCCGTGGCTCACTCAACGTTGTGAGACTGGTATGACAATATGCACGCTGCCATACAAGAGAGAATTCAGACCAGTGCGATAAGTACACCTAGTGCAATAATGGAAAAGGATTGGTCTCTATATGGGCCCAGTTTGATAAGATTCTTGCGAATGTAGCGTTGTTGTAGAATTTCCTGGTGAAGCCTTCTACTCATTTGAATACGTCTTGTTCAAACCATAATCTTATTTGTATCCATCGTCAATTCGTGAGTGATTAAATCAGTTATTGATACATTGACTCATTTAATTTCTTTTTTGGTCTACCCCTAGCCTATTCAACATCTTCAGCTTGCAGCAGATGTCTTCTAATGTTGACAATGGTCTTTTATGCATGTGACCAAGTTATTTTAGTCTATTTTTATTTTAGATAATCTATTATATATTTTTATAATTGTAGTATGTATTTTATTATATATTTAATTGTGTAGAATAATGTTAGATTTATATTAAATTTTTTGATCATATTGGATATCCATATAACAAATTAATTCAATTAGAATTGAACTACCCCTATATGAATTTAATTGAACCCATTTGTATTCTATATTCTAAGGGACACATGTAAAAGTAGTTGTTAGTAGGAATGGCAATTTTCCCTAGGGCTGTACACGGGTCAGGTTGGGTCGGTTTACTGGGGTTTTCCCAACCGACCCGACCTGGTCGGGTTACCTGAGGTGGAAACTGAAACCGACCCACGGATAGGTAAAACCGACCTGGTCGGTTTGAGTCGGGTTGGGTCGGTTTGGGTCGGTTTCGGTTTTGCTCCTGTAGTCAAACCTTATTTTTGAAACTTGTCTCACCTTTGGTCCAGTGTCAACCTTACTAACCCCTGTTCTACTCAAAAAACTTTTGTATTTCCTTGGTAAGCAAGCAACCTTAATCTGTTCAGACCTTTGTTGACCACCACCTATCATTGAGCAGAGAATTTTTCATGATCTGCTATTAGAGGAAGGAAGCTGTAAGACTTCCTTTCCCACACTGAGCTCTAGAGTTTCCTTATTTCTGAAACTTCTAATTCCCTTCTGTGATTCATTTCTTTGGCTAAAAAAGAAGCTACTTTTGTGAAAAAGTATTAGGTTCAAAGTGTTATCAGTGGTTATAAGACTGACGTGATGATCATTGATCTAGAGAAGTCACATCTGCCCTCCACAGAATGCGTCCCAAAAATGTCCCACAGCACATCTCAATCGTCTTTGAGTTGAGGTGCGTTCTATGTGGGGCAGATGTGAACTCAAATCTAGATGCCATATTGGAAGGGCTCTCAACTCTCATGCGGTTTTTAAGTTTTATCTTTGCAGTGGAGCCCACTCAAAAAGCTTATAAGCAGTAGTGATTAATAAAAAGTCTGGACTATGGAGAGAAAATTTTGGTCATATATACAACAAATAGTCTTCAAAGCAGCTATTAGAGGAAGGAAGCTGTAAGACTTCCTTTCCCACACTGAGCTCTAGAGTTTCCTTATTTCTGAAACTTCTAATCCCCTTCTTTGATTCTTTTCTTTGGTTGAAAAAGAATATACTTTTGTCCATGTCATCATCTTCTTCACCATAAAAAGACTATAGAAACTAGGATAGATACAATTTAGTTAAGTACAAACTAGAAGATAGGGCTGTTCTAGTTCTAGTAGAAGACTAGTTAAGTAAGAAACTAGGAACTACCGAACTAGTAGAAGACTAGTTAAGTAGGAAGACTAATTCGGTTCGGTTTTGGTTTTTACACAAGGAAATCGAAACCGACCCGATATTTCGGTTTATAAATTTGCCTAACCCGAAACCGACCGGTGTTGATGAAAACCCGGCCGATTCGGGTTGGGTCGGTCCGGGTTGGTCGGGTTGGGCCTTCTTATGAACAACCCTAATTTTCCCCATAAAACTGGGGCCTTGCCCAAATGAGGAAGGTTTTCCCTAATCTTAAATGGGGATGGGATGAGAACAGGAAAAAGATTTTTGCTTCAATGGGAGATAGAATAGGGATGGAGTTTGCATATAATTCCCTGAACCTGCCTTGAACCCGGTGGTAAATTATTAAAATACTCCTAAGTTTAATATTATTTATTAAAATACCCTTAAGTTTCCCCCAAATTCCTAAAAACCTAGGATTCTGTAACCACATTTCTAAAATACCCCAAATTCCCATAATCCTATTTCTAAAAATAATGATTGGGACACATGTAAAAGTAGTTATTATAGGAATGACAATTTTCCCTATAAAATCAATCACAGCCATAGCTAGGAACTTCCTGGGTGAGGTGGTAGATTACAAGGCTTACCATTTAGGTTCTACGACAATCAACTTGGCGGAAGCTTGGGCTGCGTGGGAGGCCCACAACTTAGCAATAAATTTCCCAAACCATTCCATCGTCATTGAAGGCGACTCCTTGATCGTGATTTTTTGTCTGAAACGAATCATCGACCCCTCCTGGAACCTTTGGAACATCATTGAAGAGTGTTTGGATCTGAAGAATCGAGCAAACGAAGACTCGGTCTACAATCATGTCTATCAGGAAGCTAATCAAGTGGCAGACTGACTCGCCAATCTAGTCTTTTCGTCTGTACAGGGTACAGTAAGTCTCAACCTTAGTGATCTTCCTTGGAATCTAGCTTGTATTTGTAAGTCTGATTTATGGGAACGTGCTACCCCCCGTCTTGTATAGCTCCTCTTGGTTTCTATCAAAAAAAAAAAAAAAGGGGGGGGGGGGACGGGACAGGAATAGAGAAAAGACTTTTGCTTCAATTGGAGGTAGAATAGGGATGGAGTTTGCATATAATTCCCGGACCTGCCCTGAACCCGGTGGTAAAATTTTAAAATACTCCTAAGTTTAATATTAAGTTTTAAAACATCCTTAAGTTTCCCCAAATTCCAAAAAACCTAGGGTCCCATAATGACATTTCCAAAACACCCCCAAATTCCTACAATCTTATTTATAAAAAAAAATGATGTATTTTTTATGTAATTACGTACCTCAGAAGAAAATTCAGATTCCTCATCCTCAACGTGGAAGGGGTGCCCTACCCTGAACCGCCCCACAACAGGGTCGGGATGGGGATGGGGATGGGGATGGAGTGGCCCACCCCGTTGCCATTCCTAATTGTTAAAGTACATCTGTAATTATATTAGTGAGAGTTGGATCAGCAATCCTACCAAGTACCAACTTATTTGGGTTGTTCTCATATCATGTGGCAATCTTTTACAACTGGACTATTTTGGTATGGCCCGTCCCTTAATTATCCCCTTTCATCCAAAATTTGCTTTTTATATGTTCTAACATGTAAACGAAGATATAGAAAAGCTCATTTTTGAACAAAAGAATAAAATACACTTTTTAATTCCCTTTGCACAGAAATGAACCAATCAACTTTACCGTTAAAAGCTGGTTCTAATATTCATAGCTAAACATTCGAAAAAGAATGGACATTCCAAAAGTTTTCAACTTTGGTGCAGGAAGAGGTCCTTGCATGTGACATAAGGCCATCCAATATTGGTCCCAGCTATCTAAGGTTTTGGGACCTTAACACTTAACCAATGTTGTATGATTCGGACTGAACAAAATTGAACCGGACAATGAATTGGTTTGGGGTCTAGTTTTTGGGTCAAATGGTTCGACCATTTGAACCAAACAGATGGTTGGTTTTAATAAAAAAAAAATCCAAACCATTGAATTGTTTGATCGCTCAGATTAGTGGTTTTTTGATTAAATCAACGATTTTTGATGAAATAACGGTTTTGGGGTAAAATGAAGCTGATCACCTGACCAACTCCTGATTTTTCCAATCCGACCATCCGGTCTGATCCGGTTTTGAAAACCATCGGACTGAACATTAAATTGGAATGCTCACTGAATCATGATTTTACCGGTTAACTGGGTAATTAAACTCATTCAAACCACGAAAACCATTATTTAACTAAGACCCAAAAACGTGTTCAGTCATCCAGTCCGATCCGAGTCTTATTTATTTATTTATAAAATGGAAGTGGTCCTTTCATATGCAATGGTGCTAAATCAAACACCTTGGAATGTAGCTTTTGAAGGAAATGAGCTGTCTTATCTTATAATACTATAAGAATTGAAAAGGTTCAAAGGTTTTCTTAATGCATGAGATGATATATAGAACTGACCAAAAGCAGCTATATATAAATATATATCTGCTGGGAGATAACACTTCACAATCTTCAGGAGCTGGCAAGGGGCCACAAGACGAGGTTGTCCAAATTCCTCTAGTTTATTCAAAGAGAATATAAATATTAGGATCTAGTTTTAGGTTATTTGGGAAGGATCTGTCTATTCTATTCATAATTATTCGAATGCTGTAACATTGATTGGGAAAATCTACGATGCCAAATAGAAGTAGAAAGACATGATACTGAGAGAGTTTTGATCAATCAAAATCCATCTGTGAATTTTGATAAATTCCACTTGACTGGTTAATATGTTTATGATACTGATAAATTTTTTCGGATATCATGTTTTTTCAGTATCATAGCCACACACACCTAAATCTGAAACAACCTTAACCTCAAACCTGATTTAGACTGACCGGCCTAATGATGGGATTCGGATCAGTGTGAATTTACCGCTTAACCGACTGACATCCCTGCAATTAGGGGTGTGGATGGACATCCTTGGATGGATTGGACGGACCAATAAAATATATTGAACTGGACCAGTCCAGACTTAATGGTTCAAAGTATTTATTGGATTGAATTGAACTTGGTCTATCCATAATGGATTTATATTGGATTGGGTTAGATTGAACCAATATCCTATCCATTAATAAGTATCAATGCACTAAGTTTGAATTGAAACCAATTTGAACAGATTGGACAGTCCAAATATTAAGTTGGACTGGTCCAAATTAGTCCAAACTATTCATTGGATTAAATTAAACCTGATCCATATGTAATGAATTCATATTGGACTGGATCACATTGGGGCAGATAAACAAACTCACCGTATCACTAATCCTAATCATCCATTGGCCGGACCGGAGGCCAAAATTGCATTAATACCAGGAGAAAAAAAAGTATGAATTTAAGTGAACTGTCAACTCAATTTTCTTGATATAGGATAATACCAAATTCTGCTTCCCTGTCCTATTCTCAACTTTGTCGGTGATGGGCCAGTTGACATTCTATATTAATTTGGTAATAAAGAAGCCTAACTAATCCAAATAAAGTGTACCAAATTTAAAAAATGTCAAGATGAATTGGAATTAACAAGGTAACCACCATTATATATGGAATATCAATCTCTTTAAAACTTTCTGTTTTTTAAATATTAATAAAAATAAAAAATCAAATATATACGAGACTATTTAAGCTGAGTCCAATCCCCTATCCAAAAACCCTTCCCACATCCCTATCCATAGTACACTACGGTGTGTATTAAAATATTTTCCATTGTCATTCATGTGAGATGTTCTCAATACATGTGTATATCAGTAAATTAAATCATATCCCTTTATATATAAACATCTTTTTTAACACCAGCCTATACATCCATGGGTCTCTTCTAATATCAAGTAAGTTTTATTAAAAGCAAAAAATAGATTAGGTTATTTAGTTCACCCACTTCAATCACTATCAACGGTCTCTAAGAATCAAATAACAAATCGACAATTTGGCTGTCGATTCCTGGACCTTGACGGTCCACCCATACGGTTCAGTCTGAGTTTGACAATCTTGGTCTAGCACTCAGGACTTTTTTTAATGGAAGCATAGAGGAGCTACCAAACCGGGGGTAGTTCTTCCCCACAAATCAGCTAAGCAAATAAACTTAAGCTCATTGGCAAAATAACTAGAGTTGAATAAAAGATCATTAAACTCTTTATGAGCCAACCAATCCACAGCTTGATTCGCCTCCAGGAAAGCATGCCTGAAGACAATGTTTGGCGTAGCACCGTAACACAAGAGCTAGTTCTTGTACTAACAAGTGAAACCTTGTAGTTACATGGAAAGCAATTCAGGGAATTAAACCCAGAAACAGAGGTAAACAGTGGAGGCTTTGTATTGAAGCAATGCCATAATTCACTACAACGAAGGGTTTATAGCAATAAAGAAACAAACTCCTAGTAGGAAAAAATACTTTCCTAGCAGAATAATAAAAGCCGAACCCTTGATACAATAGGGACTCGCAAGGGGACTCTGAAGATGACCGTGAGAATTTGAGAGATGTGGAGGAGAATGAAGTGGATCATAGGTAGCCTCGACTCAACAAAGGCCTGTAATTTCACTGACCTCGAGGTCTTTGGAACTAAACTCTTCTTTAGTGAAGAACCTAGTACGGAAGTTCTGGAACTACAGGAATCTGGGGATGGTGACTCTACTGTGGAAAGTGGAAGGCTTTTAGATGATTCTCAAAGAGAGGAGAAAGTAGAAACAAGTCAAGAATAAAGGCAGGGTAACGGTTTTGAAGAGATGGATTTTCACTGCAAACCAAACATGGAACCATGTGAGGAACAGCTCCCCTCAGCTGCACAGGTGGTTACTGAACCTGAACTCGAACCATCAGTGATTGTACTTGGAGTGGTCGATGGAAACCAGCATTAGGATCAGGGAGTTTCTTCCCCCTTTCCCCTCATTCCAATTCTTTCTTCCTCCCCACTTTACTTTCAAAACTCAATTGATATTGATCCTTATAATAATCCTCGACCTTTGGTTTTTGTAGATCCAACTGTTGAAACTTCACCGGTGGCAGATAATGACCCTTGTGCGGCATGAAAAGAAGATAGGGGAGGAGATAAAGACAGAGAAGGGGAAGTGATATTGAATGTGACTCAAGAGAAGGAATTTGAAAAGGAAGAAGGGGAAAATGGAACTATTGTAGGCATAGAAGAAAAAGGGGAAGGAACTTAATGTGTTAGCTGAGAAAGAAGATGATTGTAGAGAACCACTCAAATTAAAAGGGATGGAACAAAAAGAAGCTAGAGGAAAAGTTCACCAAAGGGAAGGTCTATCTTAGAAAGGATGTAGGAGATGACAAAAAAAGAAAAAGGAGAATGAATGAGGTGGAAAAGCTAGCTTGTGGAGTATCCTATGAGAAGACAGTAAACAGGAAGAGGGAGAAAAAGAAAGGAGAGTAGGACTTGGAAATAGGAAAGGGTCTAGACAAAAAGTGGAATGAAGATTCTTTATTGGAATGTATGAGGGTTAGGGAGTGCAAAGAAGAGAGGAATCATCAGGAATGTGATAAAAACTAAGAGACCGGTAATAGTCATGTTCTAGGAAACAAAACTTTCGGATTTGGATGGAAGATGGATAAGGAGTATCTGGAGTAGTAGGGGTCTAAGTTGGTCTTTTGCCCCATCTTGGAGTACCTCGGGTGGTATCCTTAAGATTTAGAAAAATGAGGAAGTTGATTATCAGGAGGAGTTGATAGGACAATACTCAGTATTAATAAAAGCTAAGAGGATGTGTGATGGAAGGGATTGGGTGTTGACTAATGTGTATGGCCCGAATTCATATAGAGAGAGGGATACATTCTGGGGAGAGCTAGCTGCAGTTAGGGGCCTTTGGGAGGGTCAATGGTGTTTAGGAGGGGATTTCAATGTGATAAGGTACACAAATGAGACAAACAACCCCAATCAGTCCATAACAACTAGTATGAGACACTTCAACTCCTTGATTGAGTCCCTAAAACTAAGAGAACCTACCTTGTTACAAGCCTCTTTCACTTGGTCAAATCTTCAGGAAAGTCAAGTGTGTTCAAAGATGGATAGGTTCATTTTCTCCATTGATTGGGAGGAGTTGTGGGGAAACTTAACACTAAAATCCCTTCCTAGAGTAACCTTGGAGATCTTCCCCCTAAGTCTCTTCCAAGAAAACCTTATTGGTGGCCCTACACCCTTTAGATTTGAGAATATGTGGATGGAAGTTCCAAACGTTATGCAAAAGATAAAAGGTTGGTGGTCAGAAGGTGGAATAAGGGCCAAAGAGAAAGTTGTGAGATTCTCAATGAAGTTGAAAAGATTGAAGGAAAATGTTAAGGAGTGGAACGAAGAAGAATTTGGAATACTCGAGGTCATAAAGGAGGAATTAGCCAGGAAAGTAGAGGAATTAGACCAAAAGGAGGCCCATAGAGAAGATCATGAGAAGGAAGAAATTTCTTGGAGACAAAAATCATGGTGTAAATGGCTTCTAGAGGGGGATGGAAACACCAAAAATTTTCACTCCCTAATAAATGGGGGAAGAAGGAAAAACCAAATCTCTAGTATAGAGGTGGAGGGAAGAGTAGTAAATTCAAAGGATGAAATTGAAAGGTGCTTTATGGATCATTTCAAGTCAATCGTTCCCTCTTCTGTTGAAAGCAATTTGGAATTAGGAGAATTACAATGAGATAGAGTGCCAAAATCTGAAGCTGCTTTCTTAAAAAGATCCTTCAGTGTAAAGGAGGTCCATGAAGCAATTTTCTCGATGGATAGATTTAAAGCTCCGGGGCTAGTTGGTTTTTCAATGTCTTTCTATCAAGAATGTTGGGAAATCTTGAAAGATAATTTAATGGATGTCTTTGTCGAGTTCTATAAAAAAGGGAAATACTCTCCAAGATCAAATGCAACTTTTATTGCTCTAGTGCCAAAAAATAAAGAGGCCAAAACCCCTAAGGGTTACAGACCGATAAGTCTTGTGGGTAGCATGTATAAGATCATTGCTAAAGTTCTGGATGGTCAGTTGAAGACTGTCTTGCCCTTTGTTATTTCTCAGAAACAAGGAGCCTTTGTAGAAGGGAGGCAAATAGTGGATCAAATCTTAGTGGCAAATGAATGTGTGGTAGCTAAGAAAAAACAAAGTGTCAAAGGTTTGATTTGTAAATTGAACTTAGAAAAAACTTATGATATGGTGGATTGGTCATTCCTGTTGAATCTCATGGAAAATATGGGTTTAGGTGAAAGATGGAGACTATGGGTTAAATGATGTATTAGCTCGACACATTTTTCTATCATTTTAAATGGGGTAGCAAAGGATTTTTCCCGGCTAAAAGAGGACTAAGACAGAGTGATCCTTTATCCCCATTCTTATTTACCTTTGTTGTTGAAGTTTTGAGTAGACAAATCGTCAAGGCTGACCAAGAAAACTAGTTTAAAGGTTAGAGGATTGGTAGTTCAGAAGTGATGGTATCTCACTTGCAATTTGCTGATGATACAATCATTTTATGTGAAAGTTGTGATGAATCCAATTTGAGGAATCTGAAAAATTTAGTGGATAAGTTTCAACAGGCCTCCAAACTAAAAGTGAATTGGGGAAAAAGCTATGTATCTGGAATAAACCTAGGGGAGGGGGACATCTACGCCATGGAAAATTTGCTAGGTTGTGAAGTGAAAAGATGGCCTCTAGAATACCTAGGTATGCCCTGGGAGGGGGAAACCCAAAAGCTTTCAACTTTTGGAAGCCAGTTTTAGAGAGGTTCACAAAGAAGTTGGAAATGTGGAAGAGAAGTTATATTTCTTTGAGGGGGGGGGGGGGAATCACCTTGATAACCCCCCCCCCCCTAGAAAATCTGCCCACTTATTTTCCACCTTTAAGATCACAGTGAAAATAGTAAGGAAGTTGGAGAAGATAATGAGGGATTTTTTGTCGGAACTTGGTGATGAAAAGAGGGATCATTTAGTAAAGTGGGAGAAATTCTGTAAACCTAAGGAGCAAGGTGGCCTAAGTATTGGGACATCTTAAATAAAAATATGGCCCTCCTAGGGAAATGGCTATGGAGATTCCATTGCGAAGAAGATAGGTTGTGGCACATGGTCAATAAAAGCATTCATGGTAAAGCAAAAAATGACTAGGATACAAAACTAGCCTCCAATGCAGCTCCAAATTCTCCCTGGAAGGCAATCTTTGAGGTACTACCAACATTTTTTCAATTTATCCGTTTTGACATTGGGTGTGGCAATAAAGTTTTATTTTAGGAAGACTTTTGGGTTTGGGGATTTTCCTTTTAAGATAAAATTCCTAGACCTCTACTCTTTATCAAACCTTAAAAACACACCTGTTTCTAGGGTTAGCATGCTTTTAGACTTGGGTATCTCTTGGGACTTTGGCTTCAGAAGGGGGCTGAGAGAAAATGAATGTGTGTACCTATTGCTTTTGTTCTCAACCCTTGAGAAGGTCTATTTAGACCAAGCTACAACTGATAGTAGAGTTTGGTCCCCAACTCCTGATGGTTTATTCTCTTGTGACTCTTTCTTCGATTTTCTTACTCACTTTGATCTTTTGGGGGTGAACTTCCCGGTGAGAGAAATCTGGTGTAAACCGATCCCTCTTAAAGTACAAGCCTTCTGTTGGGAAGTGTTCTTAGGGAAGGTAAACACTTGTGATGTTCTATAGAAAAGAAGGGCAAACAAATGCCTCTCTCCTCATGTGTGTGTCCTTTGTAAGGATTGTGGTGAAACCCTACCCCACTTACTCTTATCCTACTCTTTTGTTTCTTGTAT